>NW_020954619.1:46570293-46664018 GCF_900497805.2 Vombatus ursinus | reverse complement strand
TATATATATATATATATATATATATATATATATATATATATATATATGTGTGTGTGTTTATGTACACGTGGACACATATTCTTATGTACACACACAATACATACACATATATACATACATATTTATACATACATATATTTCTTAAATACATTTTGCTTTTTTTGGTTTTAAAGGAAATTAAGTTTTGAAAGGAATTAGATTTTCTTCTATCATCATTGAGCAAAATTCATTAATGTCTTACAAATATGATGAGAGATATACTTTATATGTATGTTAGAACTTATAAATTATTGATTTACTTGATGAAATCTTATTTGAACTTTAGCATGGTCAATTTTCTCATTAATATGCTAGTATAATAATAAGCTAATATTAGTAAATTTTGGTAAATATTTCATTAATTTTGTAAATATTCACATTAAGTCTAGATTTTAGATAATGCAAACAGTGTTATCCCACTTATTTCTATATAGATCAGTAGCCCATTTCAGTTACTAAAAATAAAAGAAAATAGATCTTTAAAATACTTTATGAAAGATCTTACCACTTTTCAAGTGAGTCTGTTAAGTTCTGAGTGACTTCTTTTTTAATTTTTAATTGTATATGTAATGTTAAGTTTCTTTGAATTATGAGCCATTTGGAAAAATCTACACTAGCATTTTAAAAAGCTTTGCCATAAATAAATGATATTTCCTTGAAAATTCCTTCAATGTTGAATTTGAAGGTGGTTTCAGACTTTTCTACTAGTGGTAAATGTCAGTTAAGATGCTGCCTGACTTTTAATGTATATTTCTAATACTTTCATCCAGGTACATCTGTATTTAAGATAAGTCCTAAGTAAAATACTGAAAATGTATATAGAAGTATTCTTCCTTATTGACTTAATCGCATCAAGATTCATAAATTTACATTTAGATACTTTAGGCAAATTTTGCATTTTTGCCTGTTTTATTATTTGGTTTAAAGTGGGAGTTATTAGTCTTTTTTTGTGTCGTGGTCTCCTTTAGCATTGTGATAAAGACTATGGAGCATGGACCCCTTCTCAGAATAATGTTTTTAAATGCATAAAATAAAATACATAGGATTACAGAGGTAACTAATTGTGTTATAATATACCTGTCAAAATAATAATTTCATAAAAGAACACAGATTTGAAGTTAATCCTGCTTGATTTAAAGTAAGAATTCTTCTCCTGGGTATTTTCCTGATTCAGATGAAATAACAGCCTTAAGATGGGAGAGAAAAATGAGTGAGAAAATGAATATCTTTCCTAAAATACCAATAAATTTATTAAACTCAAACACTAAAAATAATTATAATATAAAGGATAATATGATAAAAGTTTGGAGAGATATAAAAAAATACTATGAAATATCCAGTTGATATCAAGGAAAGCTTTATAAAAAGGAAGTTTATCTGATAGCCTTGGAGAATGAATGAGTTTCAAAAGATGAAATAGGTAGAATAACAAAACAAATATTAAATGTATAACAAAATATCACTTTAAGGTCTTGCAAAGCACTACACAAAAAGTCTGGAGTGTAGGTAATGCAAGCGATATTATTTCCATTTTACGGATTAAGCAACTGAGGCTCAGAAACATAAAGTAAGTTCCCCCTAGTCACACCACTAATAAATATCAGAATTGGGAGTTGAATTTGGATCTTTTGACTTCTGAAAACCGATACTTTTTTTCATCACACTGCTTCTTGAAGAGATTCATTTTGCTTCTGTCACCGTAAAACAGCATTTTGGAGATGTTAAAGAAAGAAAAGATGAAGTGAGGGAGGGAGAAGGAGATGGGAGAAAAAGAAAGAAGAGAGAGAGAAATAAAGATAGATTTACGAAGCACCTTCTATGTGGCAGGCACTGTGCTGAACACTTTTTACAGGTATCATTTGATCCTCACAATAATCCTGGAAGGTAGGTGCTATTATTATCCCCATATACAGTTGAGGAAACCGAGGTACAGAGAAGTTAAATGACTTGTCCAGGTCACACAGCTAGTGTTTGAGGTCATATTTGAACCTAGGTATTCTTGACCTCCAGGTATAGAGATCTGGCTGCCTCAAAAAGGACACATTTCGTTTTTCTCATGTAGAAATTGTAAGCTCTTGAGAGTTATGGATGATGTCTCCTATTACATTTGATAGCATTGATTGTTGCCCAGTATAGTGTTTCTTATTAAATTAATTTATATCAAATGCAAGTGTATATGTGTGACTATATATGTGAATATATGTGAATGTTTGTCAAAATATATATGTATGCAAACTTCTCTTGTGTTACAGGTCCGAGTTCTGTTTTCAAAAGGTCCATTCATTGCTATTTTTGCAAGTGACCCACACATTATCATAAAGGCAATTAACCAGAACCTCAACAGTGTACTTCGTGATTCAAATATAAATGGTCATGACTACATGCGCAATATAGTTCATTTGCCTGTTTTCCTTAATAGTCGTGGATTAAGCAGTGCAAGAAAATTTCTCGTAACTGCCACTTCAAATGGAGAAGTTGTGTGTTCTGATAGCACAGGTAAAAACCAAGCCTCTAAAATATTAAAGTTCTTAGAACAGCTCAAAATTCTATTTGCTTTTGAAAAGAATACTTTTAACTTAAAAATACTTTGGAGAGTTGTGACTGCTTACTTAAAGTAACAATAACACAGAAACATTTTAGTGTGTATTGTTTGTCTTTGTAAATTATTTTAAGGATTACATGAAGATACTGACAGAAGAGTTTCACAGAACAGCCTTGGGGAAATGACCAAACTTGGTAGCAAGACAGCCCTCAACAGGCGGGTAAGATGCTTGTTTTCAGTCAGACTTCTGTGTTGAAGCAAAGGTAAAATGTGTTATTAAAATCTTTTATAGCTATTGAATTATTACTTTTCAAATGAAATTTATCTTTGAATTTGCTTGCAGCAGCTTCGTTTTGGCTTTCAGGGACTGTCTGAGCATAGAGCCATACTAATTCAATGCTGCTGTATACTTAGATGTGCCCCATCTTGCTCCTTCCATCCTTTTGCCCTCTTCTTTTGCTGCTAGGGAAGAACTTACACTGCAGATACATAATGGTGGCCATATCTACCTTCGTTCACCTTAAATAAAGCTGAGCAATTTATTGTCTTTTCACACTGTTTTGAGAAGACAAAAGACATAAGGTAGTAAGGAGTTGGGAGTCAAAGGGAATTTCAAGATCAAGGTAGGTGTAATTGGAACATTTCAGGATCACATTAATAGAATGTGGTTGCAGCAAGTGAAGCAATAGAACATTTCTCATAGTTCTTTAGGATGGAAATGTCTAGCTTACCTGTAGCACCTTGTAGTAATTTCAAGCTCTGAATAAGTACAACAAAACAAGGCCTAGGATTTTGATTGTACATACTGTTCTTCATTCCCCAAAGTCTCCTTTCAGTGTCTGCTTCAGATCAAAATAGTGTCATGAAACAGTTTACCTTATAGGTAAGTTCCAAGACTGTTGTTGCTTGTTCAGCATCAGAGAGTAAAATTTGGCATAGACAAAGTGAATAGGAAAGTTGTGTCATCATACCATTAAATTTGTAACTGATGCTGTGCTTATATTCTGTGTTCCCTCCCCCAAATCTGGTTTCAGGAAGACCTGAGTTCAAATCCAGCCTCAGACACTTACTAGCTGTGTGACCCTGGGCAAGTTATTTAACCTTTGTTTGCTTCTGTTTCCTTAATTGTAAAATAGGGATAATAATAGCACTGACCTCCCAGAATTGTTGTGAGGATCAAATAATATTTGTAAAAAAGAGTTTAGCACAGTGTCTGGAACATAGAAGGCACTATATAAATGCTTTATTCTTCCCCTCCTTCTCAAAACTGATTCTTGTTCTGAGTCTACCACTAACTTGCTCCTTGATGTTGGACAAATGTTACTACTGATGAGAAGCAGTGTAGGGTAGTGGAACGAGCTCAGATGTGGAGCCAGAGGGCCTAGGTTTGAATTCTGCCTCTTCTGCTTACTATCTATATAACTTGGGCCAAATCACTGAAGTTCTCTAGGCCTTAGTTTTACCATCTCTAAAATGGAAGGATTGGATAGATAATCTCTAACATTCCTCCCAGGTTTAAGTCTGATTCTTTGATCCTGTGACCCTATTGAGGTATGTATTTTGATTTTTAAAAATTACTAATATCTGGCCCTGAGAAAAAGTGCCTTGAGCAGTTAGGATAAGGCATACAAACTCCAAGTGAGTGGAATTAGCAATGATGTACCCTGTTTTAGGCAAAACCAAATAGTAAATGCACAATAAATATTAATTACATTTAAAGGGAAAATTTGAACTTCCAAACTCAGACAAACCAGGGAGTAATCATCATATCTTTAAAGAGTGAGCTTCTTCAGCAGTCGTAAGGCATGTCTCTTTACAAAATTAAGTATATCCATGTTGTATTAACATCATTCTGTAAATTGAGTCACACCTATATTTGAAAGTGTTTTTCACAAAGTCCTTTTGTTATTCAATAAAAACAAATACTTTCACTATACTGTATGTAATTTTTATAATCATTTTGATCATTTTCTTTTTTTTTTTGTTGAGAATTAGAATTTTTGTGGTAGTAAGATATTGATCAGAATATTTTCTTCTTTTGAGAGGCAGGCACCATAGCACAGTGGATAGAGAGCCAGCCTTGAAGCCAGGAAGGTACACATTCAAGTTTTGCCTCTGACACAGATTGTTTTATCCCTGGGCAAATCACAACCTCTTTCTGTTCAAGGCAACTCTGTAAGACTATAAGTTGCATAAAAGATATCAGCTTGGTATTTGCAGGAGTTTCCTCACCTGAATGAAAGTGGTATAAGAAATTTCTTATACCAGTGTAAGGACAGGTCCAGCCCTTCTCACTATTCCCTTTCACTGTTTTCTTTTTCAAGTTCCTGGATTCTCAGACTTGTCATATGAATGAATTCTCATTTGCATTATGTTGTTTTTAGGATACTTACCGAAGAAGACAGATGCAGCGGAGCATAACACGTCAGATGTCTTTTGATCTTACAAAACTATTAGTGACAGAGGACTGGTTCAGTGATATCAGTCCGCAGACTATGAGAAGACTACTTAATATTGTTTCTGTGACAGGTAAGTCTTTTACTCTTGTTCTCTTTACTATAGGAAATAATCTCTGACAGTCTCAAATGACATTTTCAGAAAGAAGTTAAAGTAACACAATGTAGTGTGCTTCCAAGATTTACATTGCTAAGAATGCAATAAACGCTATTTTTAAAACCGTTTTTCACTTCTTTAAAACCTCATTCCATAATACAACAAATACTTAATGAACTAGCAGGAAGCCACACACTTAAAATTCAGCTTATGTTTGGGATGTTAAAAAACATGTTGATAATCAAACATTTGAAAGCTTAAGTGGATCTATCATCTCATTGATAGCTGCATTCTCCCCAACCATGTAGATCAAAATCCGTTTGCGTGCTCATTCTGAATGGTTCTTTTTTGGTTCTTTATTCATTGTACCCCAGGGTTCACTACACATGCTATGGGCTTTCCTCAGTTTCCTTTAACATTGTACTTATACCAGCGCTATGGGCTTTCCTCAGTTTCCTTTAACATTGTACTTATACCAGCGCTATGGGCTTTCCTCAGTTTCCTTTAACATTGTACTTATACCAGGGGATCATAGGAACTGTCTAATGGTTTTTCAAATACTTAAGACTGCTGCAGTACAAGATGACCAAATGTTTCATGAAATAATGATTCTTGTTGTCTTTGGACACATTATAAAATAAACTGCTCCAAAGAATCAGTGATTTATTGTTTCCTTTAGTTGTAATATCCTTTTGCCTCTTGTTTTTAGATTTAATGTGATTGAGTTCCCCCAGGGTTTTATCCTCTCAGTGATCTGTTAGTGTTTCTCTCTCCCCCCTCATTGACCCCCAACATTTACCTTTTATCTATTGCGTGTGTACATAAAAATATTATCTCTCTGGATAGATTAAAATTTCTTTGAAGGAAGGGACTGTTTCTCTTTTTTCTTTGTATACCAAATGCTTAGCACAATGCATGTATGCAACATAGTAGCTGAATAAATGCTTGTTAGTTGATTGATTGGTCACTGGCCAAGGATTTCACATTTAGACTGTTAACATTTACGTTATTGTTCATAAATAGTTTTAAAAACCATGTGAATCTTACCTCCCTTTATTACCCTTTTGTATCACTTTGTGGTTATCCATGCAGGAGTGGAATGGAGCTGGATCGTGAGTTACTATGACCACTAAAGAGTTCCACACTAAGTGTGGTGTGGAATTCCCACCTATTCTGAGCCTTAGAAAATGTCTGTTAGAATTATCATACTCCACTTTCCAGCATTTTAGGACCCACTCTGTTCCCTTGTCGTAGATATCAAGAACACAGGATAATTTCCATTCCATGATGAGTTGTTAGAGTAGGACTTTCTAGAGGTTTTTCTTATGATAGGGGAAAAATCTAATTTTGAACTCAGATAAATTTTATATAAAGTTTTGTATTTATATAATTTACCATAATAATAATCACATTAGTGTTGGGATTTAATATTTATAGAACTAATTTTATAGTAATTATCTCATTCACTGAAAGAACAGAGTTTGAATTTTATAGACGATAATCGATCAGCACGGATTTATTAAGCACCTGTCATGCCCTGACCAGTGAGCTAGACCCTGAGGATGCAAGCAATAAAGGGAGACAGTTCTTGTGTCATGGAGCATTTATTTTACTCTAGGAAAGAGTGCATTGTGTTCACAGATAAATAAATACATACATATGAAATAAAAACAAGTGATTTTTTTTGGAGGAAAATGAGAGTGATTGGAACTAGCATAAAAGGCAATCAGGAAAGGCCTTTAGAAGTCAGTAGTATTGGACCTGAGCCTGGAAGGGAGCTGAATTCCCAAGCAGTGAAGGTAAAGAGGAGAACATTCCAGGATGAGGGGCAGTCTTATAAACATGAAGGTGAGATGGAGCTCTTTATATAGAGAACAGGAAGCAGGTCAGGTTTGTGGACAGTAATGTGTGATCAGCTTGGAAAGATAGTCTGGCTAGCTAGGTGTTGCAGTGTATAGAGGGCTGGGCCAGGAATCAGGAAGACCTGAGTTCAAACTTAGTAGCTTTGTGACTTGATTAAGTCACTTGACTTCTCAGCCTGTTTTCTTACCTGTAAAATGGGGATAATAGTAGCACCTGCCTCCCAGAATTGTTGTAAGGGATCAAATGAGTTAATATTTATAAAGCACTTAGCACAGTGCCTGGCATATAATAGGCACAATATAAATACTAGCTATTATAGTAATTATAAAAATAGTAATTATTATCTAAATTGTGAAGAATTTCAAATGCCAAATAAGGGAATTTATATTTTATTCTGGAGTCAATAGGGGGTTGTTAAAGTTTCTTGAGCAAGAGGAGTGATATGGTCAGACCAGCATTTTAGAAGTATCATAGGATCATAGATTTAGAGCTGAAAGGGACCTTAGGGGTCATCAAGTCTAACTCTCTCATTTTCAGCTCAAGAAATGGAATCTTATGCCAGGTAACATGCCTTGTCCAGGATCACACAACTAGTAAAGTACCAAAGACAGGATTTGAAAATAGATCTTCTTGACTTCAAGTCCATCTTGCTCTATACCATGTTATGTTGCCTCTTCCATTTGAGTAGCTCTGTGGAGGATGGATTAGGGAGGGGATAGATGCATGCCGGGGGTGCAATTAGGAACCAGTGGTGCAGGTGAGAGGTAATGAGGGCCTAAACTAGGGTGGTAGAAATGTGAATGGAAAGATGATGAGTGAGCAACATGTAAATTAGTGACACTTGATAGCTTATTATTTGTTCAGTAGTGAATGAGAATGGAGACTTGAGGATGATACTATTATAAGCCTAGTTCGCTGAAAAGATGGTGGTGCCTTGACATAAATAGAGAAGGTAAGAGAAAGGGTTTGTTTAGGGGAGAAAAATAGTACTGTTTTAGACATGTTCATTTTTAGATACATATGAGACATCCGGGTAGAAAATGTCTAGGAGACATTTAAAGCTAGGAGGTCATGGTGAGGGTGAAGAGCAGGATTTGGGCCTGCATGGCAGAGGCAGAGGTGGAATGATGTCAGGGAACTTCAGAGGTTGTGAACATGGAAGTAAAACATTTTGGGTGATAGCAAGATCAAGTGTGTGATAATCTCTGTGTGTAACTGAGGCCGGGTGGTGGAATAAGTTGTGAGAAATGAGTAGGATGAACTGGGACCTTAGGGGTTTGAGCGGATGTTGATATATATATATTTAAGTTTCCCAGTTTTATGAAGACAGGAGTTGAGGAGGAGAGACAGACTGGGTCAGCCACTGAACTCATTGAAGAAAGGAGAATGCCCTGGAGGTTATAGATAATAGTTATCAGAATTTTGATTGGGTTGATTAACCCTCAAAGTTAGAATAGTGGAGGTAGAAGGGGAGTCTGAAAGTGGCAGTGAGCGAGAGGAACAAGTGAAGGTACAGCAAGTGCCAGAAGGAGTGGCCCCAGAGACTGCGTAGCACCAGGAGGGAGCAAAGTCTTAGTGAGCCAGAAGATGAAACAAGTAGGAGAGAAAAAAGTTTCTGATAAAAGAAAGTTTATTGCCTACAGAACACATATTCACAAGAGCACAGTTGAAGGAATGGGTAGCTTTGAAGTGCAACGTTGGTGGGGGTTGGATTGAGGGGAATGAAAATAAGGAAGCAGCAGAGGGCGGTGGAGAACACAGTTCATATAAAGACGGTTGGGGGTTCAAGATCATTGGAATGGGGAGGGTATGACTGGGTTGGAGTTTGTTAAACATCATTGCTGAATGAGTTTGGGAAGCTATTAACTTCATTAAGGGTTTGGCATCTGGGTGATAGTGTTTCACTCTGCTCTATTGAGGAGACTAACTGGGGGAGTTGGTGGAATAGTGTTCCTCTCCTATAACTGTAGGCAGGTTAGGCCAGGGGATAAGTGGAGGGAATAGGAAGGAATAGTGTTTCTTTGTCAGCTCTGGAAAGGAAGGAACTCTCTGCAGGTAGGAAGGGTTCCCTGCAAATGGAAAGAGGCTAGCCTAGAGGACCTGCCCTGGGAGTTAGAGGCCAGGTCAGGAAACTTGCACAGGATGGAAGGAATCTCTCTGATCCCCTATGGAAGGAAGAGGCTATGTCAGGGGAAACTGGCTTGATGCACCTTCTCTTTTATTTCCACCCTCTCTCCTACACACACACACCCACCTTTAGATTACTCTTTTGTTCCCCACTGCTCCTCACAGATTCTCCCTTCTGCAAGGAACTTATTCTGTAACCTCTCCTTTGAATGTCATTCTGTCAAAATTTATCACCCAGTTTAGATCATAGTGGAAATATTCCCCCTGGCCTTAAGGTCATTCTTCTTACTTTTTCACCTTCTTTTGCTTTTTCCGCTACTGTTCCCCAGCCTATACCAGGGGACTTCAGCCTACATGTTGATAGTTCCCTAACCATCCTAAAATCTTATCAAATCCATGACCAACTCTTCAGCTCCACCTCAACTGCACATAGGTATGGTTACAATCTAGTTTCACCATCCCCTAACAAATATTTCACTTCCATGATCAAGAATTGTGGCATTCCTTTATCTTATCCTAACCCTTTTTTATTCCCGCTCTCCCTGTGCCTTTCCCCTCTTAAATATGTTCTTTATTCTCACAATGACTTCCAATCCCTCCACCCCTCAAGTACTTTCTCAAGCCCTTCCCTTTGCACTTTCCCTTTCCTCCGTACCTTTTAGTTACCTAGTTCAAACACTACAGTATCTTCTAAACTCAAATTCCCTCCCCCACTTATTAAATCACAACTCTGGATGGCTCCTACCAGCTGTCTCTTTTATTCCATCTTACATGTTTCTAAATGGAACTGCAGAAAATCATGCTGCTATGCCATCTTTGTCTATTACAGATTTAAGTTTTCTACTCTAGCTAACCCCTGACTTCATCTAGGTAGCCTTTTTATTTCTAGCTGATTCTCTGGGCAAGTCACTTAAATGCTTTCTGTCTCAATTTCCTCAAGTGTAAAATGGGTATAAGTAGCACCTACCTCCCAAGGTTGTTGTGAGGATCAAATAAGATAATTTTTGTAAAGTGCTTTGCATAGTGCTTGACACATAGGTACTTAATAAGTATTTACTGAGTGATAGAAAAAATATACTGATTTCCCCCTGGCCCATTGTATAGAAAGGCAGACAGAGTATCCAGTACTGGAGAGGATGGTAAGAGATGAAGTGTCATTTGGTTTCTATGTCTGAAAAGAGTTGGAGAAGAACAGTTTTATTTAAGAAACAGTTTGTTAATTGTAGTGTAGAAATTCCTTAGGGCTTAGGTTAGGGGGTACTAGGGAAATGGGAGGAGTTTGGCCAAGAGAAAAAGGATTGAAATTATCAGAATATAGTGTTGGGGAAATGAGAGTTCACCCAGGCCTTCTTCGATTTTGTATCATAGAGATGCAGAAATGAGGAAGAGAGTTTGAAAGCAATAGTATGATAGGGTTTTTTTAGGTGTATGCAGCAGTTTCATTTGGGTGTACACTTAGCAAATTTTATTTTTAAAGGTGAATATTGCTTTACATATAATTTTAAAGGATATCTTATTCATCAAACTGTAAAACTTATCATTTAAGAAAAATTAAGAATTAAACTTTTAAAATGAGACAGTCTGGGTTTTTTTTGGGGGGGGCATTTGGTTATACCTGGGTATAAACTATTGAGTCAGTTTTATAGTGTAAATAACACGCAAATAAATACTGTATCAGATTTATGAACCCACAATTTTTTTCCTAGTTCTTTTCATGTCTAAGTGCCAGAGCAGTAATATACTTAAATCCTTTAAGTTCTCTGCATAATATCTATGAATTGCATTATCACTGTTGTGGTTTTGTTTAAATGTTTTCGAGATCTTACCTGTTTTTTTTTTAGTCTAGGACTAAAATCTTTTATTCGTGAGTCCCTGGCTCTAAAACACCTTAGAGATTTATGTAATCTAAATGATTTTATTAGCCAGCATAACCTATTTTCATAAAGTCAGTTTATACTTTAATATATGAGTCATATCTAAAGTAGGTAGTATTAGGATTCCTGAAATGTACAGCAAGACACACATAATCTTAGGATAGCTTAAGATATTATAGTTCTGGAATGAACATTAAAAAAAAAACTTTTCAGGTAGGTTTATGAGATCTTGGTTTTCATTGTGTGTATGTATAAAATACAAAAAAAATCATTATCCTAATAGCTATGATCAACTTACATTATAGTCAAATAATTACTTAAAGAACTAGAAAATTCCCCACAGCTCAGATGATCACAAAAGATAAAATCAGTGTTTGACATACTTGGTGTTTCACTTTGTTTAGAGCAAAGTTAAATTATGTAATTTGTCTCCTGGACAGTCTGCTAATTTTTTTTTGCTTGTACTTATGTTAATTTACAAAAATTATGTTTTCTTACTCTATAGGACGATTATTGAGAGCCAATCAAATTAATTTCAATTGGGATAGGCTTGCTAGCTGGATCAACATTACAGAACAATGGCCCTACCGAACTTCATGGCTCATACTGTATTTGGAGGAAACTGAAGGCGTTCCAGATCAAATGACATTAAAAACCATCTATGAAAGGTACTACAATTGTTCTTTTTTTATGTCTTTAAGTTGAGTTGAATTTGTAGTTTCTTTATGTGCTAAAAGTGTTACAGGAGAGTATGCAAAGTGGATATTTGTATATTGAACCAAATTTTTCTTTTGATATTTACTGTAATTTCAGAGTTGTATTCCCATATATTCTTTGGTGCCAGTATGTAATAGATTCAACATGCAGGAATATTTTGCCTTTATCAGTATAGCACATGTACAAGAAATTTCCCAAATTAATACTTAGTATACATATTCTTGTAGATGGACATACAAACACGTGAACACACACCAAACTATATAATAAAATTCCCTTTTCATTGAGTGTTTTTATTTACTGTAGGGAATAATGAAAACAGTCATACCACCCAAACTGCTACTCTGGTTATTTAGGAAAATGTCATGCTTGGAAGACCTATGTGGAAGTGCTTTCTCAGGTAGCTTAGAAAATACTAATTATCCCTGATTATCGTTAAACTATATAAGTATTGGTATCCCATTAAATTAAGTGGTATGTTAATTGATAAACCTTAAACATACATGGATCCTAATAAGTTAAAGAAGTTCATCTAATTTCTTCACCTAATAAGAAGTATTGACTGACTGTAGTCCTGGCTCTGACTCAAAATAAAAGATTCATCTGATCTTGTGATTGCCATATTTGGTCAGATTTACAAATTGGACCTTAAGTGAGTGTAGTTAAAATGACGTTTCTCTGTAGTTACTCAGCAAGCACTCCTTGTATTCTGTGGTATCTCAGAAATGTTTGTAAGATGAAAAATTACCAAGTGAAAAACTCATCCACAGCCACTACCTTCTTTATCCAGTTATTTGTCTTCTTAATTTTACTCTCTCAAGATGCCTGTCCTCTTCTTACCATTTACAGAGCTACTATTCTGGTTTAGTCCCTCATAATCTCTCTCCTGAAGTGCTACAGTCACCTCCTAATTGGATCCCTACTTACAATCTGTGTCCTCTCCATTTATCTTCCAGTAGGCTGCCAAAATAATTTTCATAAAATGTACATCTTATCACATGAATACCCTTCTTAAGAAACTTTTCTGGCATATTTTTTCTATGATAAAGTATAAACTTCCTTTCTTGGCTTTTAAAGTTTTTCACAATTTAACTCCAACTCTCTTCTAGACTTATTTCACATTACTTTCCTTATACCTATTACCTTCTAGCCATACTGACTTGTTCCTCTTTTACCAAACTCAGAATTTTGTCTCCCACCTGTGTGACTTTGCATAGGATTTCCCCAGTGCCTGGAAATGCTTTTCATTCTTGTCTCTGCTTCTGATGAACTTCATTCAAGGTTCAGCTCATCTGGCACCTCTTATAGGAAACCTTTCCAAGTTCCTTGCTTTTTGTGCTCTTTTCCTCCTTAGATCATAATATATGTTTTTTGTCAGTTCAAATTCTTTATCATCCCAGTAGAATATAAGTTCCTTGAAGAGAGGGACTGTTTTTCATAGTTAAAGAATATGCTAGTAGCACAGTGCCCTGCAGATAGTAAGCACTTAAATGTTTCTTGGTTTGAACGGTGGTGATATTGCTAGAAATACTCATGGACATAGTCTTGCCATCATGGAGAAAAAATTATGCCTTTTACCAGACCAGAAGTTTAGAACTTAGAAATAATTAATATGTGGCCATGAAAATTTAATTCTTCTATGAGTTAAGAGTATGGACATTAGCTTTATAGGTTTTCTTTCATTATTAGAGGTCAGCTTCTCATTCTTTCAGTTTCATTTCAAAAGTCTGTTAGCTGTAGGTGGCCTACAAGGTTCTATCCTGGGCCCTCTTTTCTTCTTCCTCTATACTATTTCCCTTGGGGATCCCTCAAGACCCAGAGATTTAATTACCATATATATCCTGATGATTCATCAGTCTACCTTTCCCACTCCAGTCTCTCTGCTGACCTCCAGTATCACATCTCTAGCTGCCTTTCAGATATCTTGAACCGATAGTAGATATCTTAAACTCAGCGTGTTGAGAACAGAACTCATTATCTTTCTCCCTAAACCATCTTCCCTCCCCACCTTCCCTATTACCGTAGAGGGCAATACCATCCTTCCAGTCCCATAAGCTTGAATTCTAAGAGTCATCCTAGATTCCCCACTCTCTCCTTTCACCATATCTAAGCTGTTGCCAAGGCTTTTTGGTTTCACTTTTGCGACAGTTCTTGAGTATGCCCCGTTCATACCTTTGACACTGTTACCACAGTGGTCTTATACTTGGACTATTGTAATAACCTGCTATGGTTCTGCCTTCCTCAAGTCTCTCCCCATAACAATTCATCCTCTTTTCAGTCACTAAAGTGATTTTCCTAAAACGCAGTTCTGCCTGTTATCCCCTTACTCAGTGAATTTAATTGGCTTCCTCTCACCTCCAAGAACAAATTCAAAATGCTTCGTTTGACATTCAAAGCCCTTTATAACCTAACCACGCCCTATCTTTCTAGTCATCTTAAACTACTCCAGCAACCTGTAATCTTTGATCTAGTGATTGTGGGCATTTCTTAGCTTTGGGCATTTTCTCTAGCTGCTCCCCATACCTGGAATGCTCTCTCTCCTCATTTCTGCCCTCTGGCTTCCCTGGCTTCTTTTAAGTCGCAACAAATATTCAGATCTTCTATAGGAGGCCTTTACCAACCTGTCTTAATTCTAGTGCATTTGCTTTCAGTCATTTCCTGTTCATCCTATATATCACTTGTTTTTATATATTTGTTTGCTTGTTGTCTCCCTGACTAGATGGTAAACTCCTCAAGGGCGGAAACTATCCTTTGCCTCTTTTTGAATCCCCAGCACTTAGCACAGAACCTGGGATTTAGTAAACACTTAATGTTTATTAATTGTTTGACTGATTATTTACCATGCCATGCTTTTGCTGTTATTTAATTATTGAAGTTTTTTTTTTAGCATTGATCATTATGTTAAATTCATACTTTGTACATAATAGGCAGTTAGTTGTTGAATTAATGAATTGTTCAGAATTGAAGCTATTAATTTGGTGTGAAGTATAAGTTTTCTTTAATTACCAATATATTAAGGGTGGTATAAAATATTTGGGTAGTATTTTATTTCAGTCACTCTTAATGTATAAACTTTAAATCCATGTTCACACCTTTTAGCTAAATGTTTTCTTTCCATTTATGTATTATAAAATTTAAATATGTATTCACATTAATCACCGCCCAAAAAATAATCTGATTGAGCTAATAAAGTTACTCGAATGGGTATGTGATCACATCAAGTTGGATGTTCCCTCCAATTATGCAAATTGTAGATCATAACCCATCCATACCTGCCCATCTTTTGTGACTTTTGTCTGTGGTCTCCCATAATTTCACCACAACCTTTGGTTGACCCAAAGGTCTGGAAGCCTTTCCTGATTTCTCCTTACATCACAAGGATACCAGTGGAGTACTCTGTCTGGGCTGGGCCCTTGTCATTGCTACCCTTTACCACATGACCGTTTCCTCTTTCTTAGCATTTTCCTGATGACTTCTTTTACTCTTTTCTCTTTCAAAGTACTTCATTGGTTATATGTTGTAGCTTCCACAAACCTACCATATACCTCTCCATTGCTCTCTATGTCATCATTTTCAGTTCATGGGAGACTGTACCATGTATCACAGCCGTAAGTCAACTCTGGCACAGTATTGGTATTAAAAAGATGAACTTTTGTTTCTGGGAGATGGTGGAATCTTTAAAGGAGCTTTTCAATTTCTTGAAGACACTCCATCCTGCTCTCTTCCTCCTTTTTAATTCTAGGCCTACATCATCCATTTGTACTATCTATCTGTAATATAGATAACCACTAACCATCTCTTTAGGTTATCTATCCAAAAATATGTTATAATTTTAGCGGAGGATGTTCTTCATCCACTTAGCTTTTTCTTTCTGAATGAGGAGGCTAAACTTTTTTCAGTGGTTACGTATTTATTTTAGCAACCATTGTCATCAGTTCAAAGTTTAATTCTCCCATCATAGTGTCATCTACAAACAAGAACATCTGAAGCACTTTGCCATTCAGAGTCCTTCAATTGGAATCTGCGCTAGATCCCCTCTATTACAGTGGCAAAAACCTTTGAACATAAGGCGAAACCCCTTTTTGTGTCTTGCCTGATATTTATTCTTAGAGAATCACTGAACAGCATTATTTCTTTTTTAATATCATTCAAACAATCTTGAATGATTTTGCACAGTGGATGGGAGGCTCATTGGTTAGAAAAGAGCCTTCAAGGTGGTGTTTGTTATACACTACCAACTAAGGTGTTTTTCCATTATCAACAAACATTAAGCACAGTGGGATCTTATGTGCTTTACTTTCAGTTAATTTGGAGGTGATGAAGATGTGTTTGATTGTAATATCATTTGATTTTTTTTTAATATTTTGTTTCCCCAATTACATGTAAAAACAATTTTCAACATTTTTCAAGTTTTGAGTTCCAAATTTTTTCCCTCTCTCCTTTCCTTTCCCCTCCCTGTGAGAGTAAGCAGTCTGATATAGGTTATACACATGCAATCATGTAAAACACTTCCATATTTGTCATTTGATATAAGAAGACTGAAAGGAAGGAAGGAAGAAAGAAAGAAAGAGTATACTTCAATCTGTATTCAGACAACATCAGTTCTCTCTGTGAAGATGGATAGCATTTTTCATCATAAATCCTTTGGGGTTGTCTTACATTATTGTATTGCTGAGAATAGCTAAGTCATTTATAGTTGATCATTATACAATATTGCTGTTACTGTGTACAACATTTTCCTGGTTCTGCTCACTTCACTTTGTATCAGTTCATATAAGTCTTTCCAGGTTTTTCTTAAATCATCCTGCTTGTCATTTCTTATAGCACAATAATATTCCATTACAATCATATACCACAACTTGTTCAGCCATTCCCCAATTGATGGGCATTCCCTTGATTTCCAATTCTTAGCCACCACAAAAAGAGCTGGTACAAATATTTTTGTACAAGTAGGTCCTTTTTCCTTTTCTTTTTTTTTTTTTTTATGTCTTTGGGATATAGACCTAGTAGTGGTATTGCTGGATCAAAGGGAATGCACAATAAACTTATTGAAAATATCTTTTGATGTTTGTGTAGATGAGTCATAAATCTTTTTTTTTTTACAAGGAAAAATATAAGCACTTAGGTTTATGTCTGCTATCATTTTTGTTTACCTTAATTAATTAATAATTTCAGATATTTTTTTCCTATCCACTTGGTGGATCTTCATATACTTTGTGAATTGATCCCACAGTGCCTTTATAGTTGTGTTGCTTCCAGGATGTATCTTCTATATGTACACTTAGTCTGTTCTGGTTGCTTTTTTCTTCTTTGTTCTCCTTATTGGCATTTTTACCTGCTCTATAAAGATATCTAGGAGTATGATTTTAGAGTCCAAGTAGAGTACCTCTGTTGTTCTTGATGGGAAACAGGGTTAGTTATGAAAATATTTGCAAATGTTTTCCATTTTTTTCCTTTTGTTTGTTGTCTTTGTTGAGCTTTCATCTTTAAATTCTCTTAGTTGAGTCTCTTGCCAAAATTTCTTACTTCTTCCTTCTACTCTGTGAAGAAGATGTCATCATAATCATCTTCATCCAGTCATCTATCATCTCTCTTCTTAAAATTTTTACAAATGCATTTAGAGTGAAAAGAGTGCTGGATTTGGAATCAAGAGGTCCTTGGGATTCAAATTCTGTCTTGTCACTTAAGACCTTAACTTCTCTGGGCTCATTTTCCTCAAATCAAATAAACATTTATTTAGTGTCTGTGATGTGCCGGACACTATACTAGACACCAGGGATACAAAGAAGAGCTAAAGATAAATTCACAGAAAACAACTTTGTACAAATAAGATATATGCAGGATAGAGGCAACTAGGTGGTGCAGTGGATAGAGCACCGGCCCTGGATTCAGGAGGACCTGAGTTCAAATCCAGCCTCAGACACATAACACTCACTGGCTGTATGATCCTGGGCAAGTCACTTAACCCCTTTGCCTAGCCAAAAAAAGAAAAAAAAAAGATATATGCAGGATACATAGGAGATAATCTCAGAGGGAAGGCACTAATATTAAGGAGGAATTGAGAAAGTCATCCTCTAGAAGGTGGCATTTTATCTGGGACTGGAGGAAAGCAGGAAAATGTTAGAAGATAGAGATGAAGAGGGAGACAATACTAGTCATGGGGGATATCCAGGGAAACTGCCCAGAGTTGAGAGAGAGAATTTCTTGAGTGAGGAAGGAGCAAGGAGGTTAGTTTACTGGCTTGCTGAATACAGTGGTGGGGGATTGATGAGATGTAACATCTAAAATACCAGAAGGACAGGAAGGTGCTAAGTTATGGAAGGCTTAAACTACAAACAGGATTTTATATTTGATCTTTGAGGTGATAGAGAACCACTGGAGTTTATTGGATAGGGGCTGACATTGTTTGACTATGCTTTAGGGAGATCACTTTGGCAGCTGAGTGAAGGATAGACTGGAGTTGAGAGAGACTTGTGGCATTGATACCATCCTGTTGGTTATTGCAATAATCTAGCTATGAGATGATACCAGCACCAGAGTGGTAGTATTATTAGAAGAGAGAAGGGGATGTATACATTTATGTCCTGAACTGTAAAACAATGGGCTTGGACTAGATGATCTCGAAAATCTCTTTTGTCACTAATTTTGTAATGCTGTAATCCTATATTTGAAATTGTTGCCTTTGGTTACCTTCTTATGTCAGTTTGGAAATATATACAGTGTTGCTTACTGAGGCATTTTTGTCTTCATGTTTTTTGGCCATTGATTTACATTGGTTAAAGTTCTGTATTAAATTATTGTAGTCAATGTCAATATAATTTCTGCTATTCATGACTTGTTTTCATTATCAATTGTTTAATAAGTGCAAGATCTCACATTTATAATACCATTTGCTAATTTAAAATTTATAGACAATTGAAAAACTCTGATTAACAGTTGTTTTGTTATAAATAGGGTAGAACACTTAAAAATTATCTTTGTAACATTGGAATTTTTAGATAGAACTGATTCATGATTCTAGAAAACCCATAGTTGCATTTCACATCTAATATGTGTAGTGCTTTATTTGATGTGACAGTTCTTTGACTTGGAAGAGCTTGGGAGTGGGTAACAACATATACACATATTTCAAAGGGATGCAAAAGTGTCAAATTAATATTGTGGGTGAAATCTGCAGTAAGAATGCGTAAGCCTTTACTATTACTTTTTAAAATATACCTGGTGCCTTTAAAAGATCAAGTTGTTCTTCCAGGTTTCTTTCTAACTCTGAAAAAGATAAACAGAAACATTCAAAATTAATTTTAAAAACATCATCATTGTAAATTACTGTTTAGCACATAGAAGTGAAACTTTACAATAAGTACTTTAAAAAGATGTTTGATAATTTTTTACCTGCTACTTGCTGAAACTTTTGCTCTAGTATTTATAAAGTGTTAGTAGTTTTTATATTCTTTTCATGGATTTTCATTCTTCTAAGTCTTACTTTGTTTAACTTCAACATTAAATTACTTACAAAAAAAGTACACATTGTGCTAAGTAAGTGTTCCAGTAGATGGCAGTGCTGCACAATTATTTAGGGTCTTTGTGAAGAAGAATTAAATTCTATCTGGTCTTTCATACTTTAGAAAACCATTTTTCTGTTTGCAAAATTAATGACTTGATTTCTTTCCTCTTGGTACTATTATGATATTGAGTTTTATTACCAAAAATTAAATGCTTTTCTCTATATACAAGTACTTAATTATGAATGTTCAGTAGACTATAACAAAGTAATTTTGTGTAATTAAAAAGTTAGATTCCATATATCTTTTGCAAAATATTTGACTTTATTACAAAATATCTTTCCTATTTAATGTAGCATTTGTGTTAATACTTAAGACATTTCTTTAAATGAGTGGTAATAATTGAATTAAGGATGAAATGTACCTTCTAGATTTTACCTTTATCATTTAGAAACCAATTCTTTGCCCTTGGAGAAAAAATGACGTCTGAGAGATTGGCTGACTTTTTGTAGAGGGACTATGGGCCTTGGTTCAAGTTTTAAGAGATGCTTAGGAGAGTCTGAAGGTGTTTTGAGGAAGGAATGTCTAAATTGGATGGTGTATCTATGGAATTAGTGTCTTGGGGACACTTTCTTCACTCCTGAGGTTACTGGGGGAAAAGTATTTGAACTTCTTGAGCTGTAGTTGTATCCTATTGGAACAAGTGCCTTCTGGGGTTCCTGTCTTAAGGTGGAACAAGGAAGTGAGAAAGAATGTGATGAAAATTGTCTGAAATTAATAAATATTAAAAGTAATAATACTAGCACATATTTATGTTTTGTTATGCAGCTTACATAATATTTTCCTCAGAAGAACCCTCTGAGGATGAATGGTTCTAGTATGTTCCTCATTGTGCTATTGGGAAGAAGCTCTGAGAGGTCAAGTGATCTTCTTGCCAGGGGTCCTATGACCAATAAGTGGTGGAAACCCAGTCTTTTTTCTTTTAAAATAATTTTTTGACATTCTGAACTTAAAAATCAACGAAATGAACTTTAGCATATACAATGAACAGAAGGAGGATTGTATATGAAACTATACATTTCTGTTACATAATTTGTTTTATTTTAAAAGTGTATAATAAATTCAGCACATTAATTTCAAGACTATTCCACTTGTTTCTTTCTCTCAGAACTTCCTTATGTTCTCTTTTGTCCATTAGAAAATATTCTTTGTTAAATTCTTTAAAAGTTATTTTGGCATTTCTATCAGTAACTCCTGCCCCTTTCCCTAATCTCTCCCCTCCTTCCAAATTAAAAAACCCTCCCTCATAATAAATAAGCATAATCAAGTAAAACAAATCAATACATTGACCGTGTTCTTCTTTAAAAGGAAACCACCTTCTACTAGAGATCCTTTATTACCTAGTTATGTCTCATTTTGCACCTCTAGTCCATCACCTTTCTGTCAAGAGTTGGGAAACACATTTTATAATCATTCCTTTGGAATCGTGGCTGGTTATTGAATTGATCACAGCTCTTGAGCCTTTCAGAGTTGCTTTTGCTTACAATGTTGTACTCATGTTTAAATCAGAGGTTCTTAACCCAAAGTCTGGGAACTTATTTTGTAATATTTTGATACATATTTCCTTATAATTAACTTCTTAGTCTCTCATTTCTTTTGCTGACCTCTATTTCAAGCTCATTTTATGACATGGGCCTTTACTTACCTTCCTTTCTTCTTTCCATTCCACCTTCGAATGATGTGATCAATTCATATTTGTTCCTGAGCTCTGTTTCCTGGGCTTCCACTGAAAGCTTTCAGCTCTCTTGATGTTTCCACCATCAAAGCACTGTCAGACTTCATGATCTTTGTATTCTTCTGTCCTCACTGAGGGTATTCCACTTAAGGTGCTGCTTCATTCTTTAGTCTGTATGTTACTGTGGGCTTCTGGCCTGTTCATTTGACCTGGTGCTGGTTTCCTTGGCAGCACCTGACTTCTTTCAGTATCTGTGGCTTCTGTTGATTTTTCTGTGTAGTCCTGGCTGGTTGAGGGAGTTTTTCATGTTTCTCTTTGAATTTCTTAATAATTATTCAGTCTGTTATCTCTTTTTGAGAATCGCTGGATTGTGTTTTCAAGAGTTTGTATCTTCTATGAACTTTCATGCTGTTCAGTGCTCTTTCATTCAATGATCTTTCAATTATATAATTTTAAAAGATAATATAATTGGCTATCAGTGAACTTTTACTTTTTCTTATCCCCATGTATATAGTTCAGTGTACTCTATAGAAAAATTGAAGTGGCATGCTGCTGTTAGGTTTTTGTGTAGTGATCATTACTAGTATTTTGTTAATAGAATATTTTATATAATTTCTTTTATTGACTATGTATTTCATAATAATTCCTGTAAGGTTTTTGATGTTAGAGCATAAAAAAGCTGATAGGATATACAGTTTCTTCAACTTTTAGATGACAAGAAGCTAGAAAGAGTAGCTAATATTGGCAGACAAAATTGGAATCTTTCTACCCCTTATTTTCTCCCAAAATTTCAACAGACAAAGTAACAAGATAAATTTTAATAGGGATAAATGTTGTATCCTCCATTTGCCTTTCAAAAAAGCAATTGTAGAAATACAGGAACCATATAGCTTAGAAAGCAGTTCCAGTGAAAGAGATTTGGGGGCTTTAGTGGATTCTGTATTAATACTCAGTTTAAGTCAGCAGTTTGATGTTGCATCCAAATGTAATGTTAGTCTTCCATTGATAATAACTTACATGGCATTTTAAGATTTACAAAGTGCTTTGTTATAATAATTCTGTGAAGTAAGTACTACAAGAATCATTGTTCCCATTTTGTAGATGAGGAAACGGAGAAGTTAATTGACTTTCATTCTGGAATTCTTGCTATAAGAAAAGAACTGCTTGCTTGGGGGCAGATGATGGAAACCCTAGAAAAGTGGGAGCATATCTAGTGCTCTTCAGAGATGGTATTTTTTTTAAACCAAAAATGGAAAGCTAAAAAAAAAAAGCCTCGTTGAGCACTGCAGCATTACCACAGTCTGGATGCAGATTTGAAGGTTCGGTAGAGCTTGTGCATGGTCTTCCTTTTCCCTTTTCTGCTGCAGGCTTGGGATTACTATGTAACTTACTTGGAGAGGCACTTGCCAATAAATGAAGGGATCATGATGTGTTAGAGAAAATGTTCAAGGCTCCTTATTTTAAAATCTGTCATCCTAGAGAACCCTTCATTCTAATTGCTGTAGTTAGTGGCCCTTGTTTAGTTGCCTTGGTAAAATTACTTCACGTATTGAATATTGGTTTACTCACCAGTTAAAAATGGTATAAAACAATATTTGCATTAGTTACTTAACAGGGTCGAAGAAAATGTTTTACAAACCGTAAAGTGCTATAAAGATACATGTTATCATAATAATCAGTGAACAAGAATTTATTAAGCACTTAGTATATGCCAGGCTCTAGGAATATAAAGACAAAGTTGAAGTAATCTCTCTTCTCAAGGAGCCTATATTCTGTAAGAGAAATAATTTATAAGTATATAGAATATTTATACACGGCAAATGCAAGATAATTGAGGGTGGTGGGAGTACCAGCAACTTGGGTGTGTGGGGAATTCACTTAGGAGGTGGTGAGTGGACTGAACTTTAAAGGAAACTAGGGATTCCAAGAGGTGGAGGTGAGGGAAGCTGTGCTTTCCATTGGTGGCAGATGGTTTGTGCTAAGGCCTGGAGATAGATGGGAGATAAAATTTTATTTGTGAGGACCTGCAAGATCAGCCTGACTCGATCATAGAGTGAATGAAGAGGGGAGTAATACGTAACAAGTATGGAAAGGTAGGTTGAAACTAGTTGTAAAGGACTTTAAATGCCAAACAGAGGAGTTTGTATTTGATCCAAGAGACATGGAAAACCCATTGGAGGTTTTTTTGAATAGCATGATGCTTCATGATTTATAGTCATATAGCATCGTGGGGAGAAAACTGATATTACAAAGATAGATTTTTGTGCTAGAGAGGGCTAAGAATCTTTGCAGAATTTTCCAAATGCAATCCCTTCTGCTCTTCTTCCATTTATTTTAGGACCCAGGTCATTGTTCATATGTGGTACTTGTCAAAGATATGTTTATTATTAGGCAAACTCAGGCTATACCTTCAAATATTAAGTATTCTGTGTGGAATACTACACTTACCACTTTAGAGAGTGGCTGTGGGACTTGTTGAGGAATCTTTGGAGTATTCTGGACCTTGATGTAATAAGCACTTTGACATCCAGGAACACTTTGAAAACCTCCTTGTTTGTAAGGAATTGGACTTAGCTCAGGAGAGCCCACCATAGTAATGATAAACTTTTTTGGTCAGTGGTATAAATATAGGGTTTTATGCTCCTATGAATTCCTTTCCTAAATTTCTTTTGAGGAAGTACCCCTGACACTCATGCTCACTTCAAACATGGAGTAGCTCATAACTCCCCAGACACTACTTCTCCACCTTGCCCTTGTGTGGGGAATTGATTCCACCTCCAGCCCCCAATTCTTTCCCTTTACATTTTAGCTCTTTTATGTATTGTCTTCTTTCACTGGAACGTAAGCTCCTTAAGCTCAGGGGTTGTCTTCCTTTTTGTTTATGTTTGTATTCTCAGTACTTAGCATATTCCTGGCACATAGTAAGCACTTAAATGCTTTATCTATCCATTTGTTTTTGCTTGATATTAGTCATCAGAGGATTATCATTGAACAGAGTTTTTTCTTTAATTTTATCTGTCAAGGAATTTTGTATGATCCATGAATTTTGTATTCATCCATGGATGCATATATTTGAATATATTCATGGAAAATTCATGGTTTTATTGCTTTAAAAAACTTCGTTGAGAAGATGTTAGTAACTGCCAACCTATATACTTATTTTCTTTACTTCTCGGCTATCATCTTATTGTACTCCCTCCCCTCATTTTAGTTCCAGAATCATAAATCGATACTACCCTTGCTTTGAAAAAGAGCATGTCACTCTACTCTCCTATGAGTCTTTTAACTATCTCTGTAGCTTTGCAAACCACAATACTCTTCCTTGGTCACTTCTCTCCTTTCCAAGATGCCTTGTCTTCCTCTATTAACATATAAACTCCTTGAAGGTAAAGACAGATGGTCTTTGCTTATTTCCAGAGTATCTTTGATGAAAATATTAGAAGAGAACGGGTAGGCTTTCCTATGTAGCTTTCTACTAAGAGAACGTTATCTCTCTCTTTTTTTTTAATCATAGTAACCAATTCTGTGTGTGTATTCTCCCTTACAAAATGGTATTTTGACTAGGTAGAACAGAGTAGACTTAAAGGCTCTTCTCCATTTAATTCTTAGATGATACTAATGGATAAAATGAACTTTTTATTATTCTAAGTGAATATTTTTTCAACTGATGTTGGTCCAAACTATAAAGTCACAGTTATCTTTTTGGAATAGGAAGTATAAGGATTGGTATTGGATTGGCATCAGCTTCCATTTATTTATTATCTCTTTGCATATGACTTCCAAATCTACAAATTCATTTCCTAATCTCCAGTCCCATATCATCAGTAACATCCTGAACATATCCACTTGTATATTCTGTTAACATACTGAACTCCAAAGAAGTTCCAGAAAATGGAATTTCTTATCCTCCCTATTTCTGTAGATGGTACCACTATTTTTCCGTTCACCTAAATTCACAGCTTTGGAGTCATCTTTGTCTCTTCCCTTTCACCTCACCTTTCATTATCTAGTTGTTTGCCACATCTTATCATCTATTTCTGTGGTGTATCCACATTGGAATCTACCTTACATCAGTCCTCTTTTTTCTGCTCACAGATTAACCAGTTGATCTTCCTGTTTATAGTGTCTCCTTTCTTCAATTTGTTCATCATGTAGCTGCCAAAATAATTTTATTAATGCGTAAGGTTGACCATGTCACTTCAATTGTTCAAAAATTTTCAGTGGCTCCCCATTGATTCTGCGATAAAACAGAAACTCTTATTTAAAACCACTGGATGGTCTTTCTAGACTTATTTCACATTAATGCCTCCTCTATAAAACTATTTATCTGGGAAGTCATGAAGATAGTAAGTTGCTACTTAGAGAGTTACATGCCCTTTCCAGAACCAATGGTAGTATTGGTTTGAGTAGTATTCCCAGAGTAAAAGTTGGAAAGCAAGTTGGGGTCAGCAGGAGGGCATGGCCCATGTCTGATGTCTCTGCTGGCTAGCTGAAGAAGATGTGAAACATGATCTATTCTGAGACCAGATAGATGCAGTGGACTATAGGAGTTTGTATTTATTCAGCAATCATCTCCAGGATGGTGATTTCAAAGTTTTGTGGGTTAAATCTCCCAAGGCATGGTCTTAGCAGGTATAGTAGTATAGAGGGTGCAATGGTTGGCTGGATGACAGAAAATTGCCAGGGTAGGCAGCTAACTGGTATATGAAACATGCTGTGTGTGGTCTGAGGTCAGATGAAGGGCATTGAATCCATCTCATATGAGGATAGGTTGATGTAATTAGGGATATTTTAACTGGAGAAGAGAAAACGGGTACAGGGGCAGAAGAAGGAGAAAAAGAGACTTGATCTCTTTAAACTATCTTCAAGTATTTAAAGGGCTGTTATGAGGAAGAAGCTAGACCTTGTCTGTTTGGCCCCAAAGGTAAGAACCAAGATCAGTAGGTAGGAATTACAAGGAGATAAATTTAGGTTCGATATCTGAAAATAAAGTTAATTAGAACAGTCCAAAAGTAGAATGGGATGCCTCAGGAAGTAGTAATTTCCCCCTTATTAGAGGTGTTTGGGTTGGATGACCATTTGTTTGGTGTGTTAGTGATAGTAGGGATTCCTTTTGGGTATGGGTAAGTAGACTTGGAGGTCTTGTGGTAGCAGTGGTTTCAGTTTTGTGAAGGTTGGGTTGGTTTTTCTTTAAAGAGGCAAGGACACTGCCTTCATGATTTGATTGGTCTGAGAGATTAGAGATTGAACAAATGGTGTGGCTTCCTGGCTGCTTGAGATATTTAAAAGTCCAGCCTGTGAGGAAGCTCCTCAGGCTTCACTGAATTCTACTGCCTTGTGAGTCAGTATACCTCTCTGATTAGATGTTGCCACCGTGACAGATGTTGAGACAGAGGGGAGCCACTTACACCTAAATCAATATTGTATCCTTATTGATTTTGTGCTTGAATAAACTTCTCTTATTAAATATGTTATGTTCCATGAGTGTCTCAATGTCAGTGAGTCAGAACTACTGGCCTGGCCTGATTAGCCTGACCCAGAAGAAGTTTCTTTCAACTGTAAATTTATGCTGTCTGTTATGTAGTATTCTCTGAATATAGCTTGTTCTGCTTAAGCTTTATATGTTATTTGCTTTAAGCAAATGAACTAAGAATATGATAGAGGCCTAAGTTTATTCTTAGATTTTTTAATATCCATTTATTATTTTTTCATCCAGCTAGCCTTTTACTGAAGACTTTTGTGTACCTAAGACTGGACCTAACTTAGCACATGTGGAGTATAATGGGAAGGGGAAAAGATACAAAGAAAAATGACATAATGCAGTCATCTTGAGGAAATCATAGTCTGATTGGAGTATAATAGAGCCTTTTAAAAAAGAGGCAGAAAAATTACAAATAATTTAAAAAATCTAATTTGTATCAAATGGCCAATTTTTGATATGTTTTTCATATTTGATCATATTGCTTAATCACTTATCTTTCAGCAGGGCACTAAGGTTTTCAACCTAAAAAATGTTTTGAAGTATTAACATTTTTTCATGTCAAAACTTTGTGGGCTTCTTGAAAGACAATTAATTGAAGAATACTTTGTTTTATTTATAGAGAATGTGATAACGCAAAAAGTAAAAAATAAGATAAACCAGGTAGCCTTTTTAGAGAATTAATAAGGAAATGATGTAATGTAGTAAACAGGCTAAAATGTGTTTGTAATAAATGAAGTCTTAGATGATAACTTGGTCATCCTATTATATTTAAATTAGAATGATATCATTTCTGTTTCTAGTTAAATAGTAGTTGAATACTTTTACTTCTGTCACTTGAATATGAAAAAAGTTGCCTTTATAGGCCGAAAGTATCAGTAGAATATAACTGGCATACATTCCTTTGATTATTAAGGAAATCTGATTTAGTAAAACAATCAGAAAATAGTATTTTTTAGCACTAGTAGTAAAATTTATTTTTTTCCCATAAAAAGCCTCATTTATTTTTATAGCAATTTGATGACACATCTGCTTGCTTTATGCAGCTGAAAAAGAAAATGTTGGTTCTTGGTGTTTGGTAAAATTGCTTTGTTAAATTATTTTCTAAATTGTTCAACTTTTAACAAATGACATTTGATACTAACACTGGAAAGCAATTTCAGCTAATTAAGTAGATCCTTCTATAAACCATTGGAACATTAAGATGACATACTGTTCATTCAGGATTATTTTAATTGGTACAATTATTGTAATTTTGTTGCAATTATGTGTTGAGCTAAAAGCTTTTGTCTAAATCATTTGAGGGTTTTTGTTAACATACATAAGTAAGAAAAGGAGTAAAATAAAAACTGAAGATAAGCATTATCCTGTCTACTTTTTTATTATAGTATTTTAGACAACCATTGAATTATTTCTATATAAAACTCTACTTCAGATATTTTCAGTAAACCTTTTAAGCAATGACAGAAAATTTTAAAAGATCAGATTAAACAGTTTTCTTAAAGATGATCATATTTTTAATTTCTGTTTTGACATTATTTAACAGTTATTTAGGAAGATATTTTGAGAATACCTTTATGATAGTGGAATAGAGTACCTTCAGGTTATTTTGATTTTATTAATAGTTAATAATTTCATAAATTCTGAAGTTATTTCAGCATATCTATTTTCCATTGCATTCATATATCAGGGCCTCTGGTTCATTTCTGTGTCAGCCCACAGAAATTTTTGATATTTGGTCTAGTCTATTTTTAAATAATTCAAAGAATGGTGTTTCTATTGCTTTTCTTAGGAGACTTTTCATAATAAAAGCTTGTATTATATTATGATACTTTGCCTAACATTAAGCTAAGTTTTCATTAACTTAATTTTATGTCTTTGTATTATTTTATTCCTCCCTTGACTCTCACTAGTTTCCTTTTCCTTCCAGTGTTAGTTGATTGTTATTATATCTTTCCAGTATTTTGCCCAAATTATACACAGTCTCCCTTCTTATACATACATATCAAAGTTATAGGTGTGATTTGGAGTGAAAATAAGATTCTAGTTGTGTGAATTATTGAGTCTATCCTTTTATTTTTGTAAGTTTCCCTTTCTAATTTTGAGGTACCAAGATCAGTACTATGTACTGATCCATGAATTGTTTCATGAGTGTCAATATCGAAGTCTTCGTATGTCCCCTAGAAACAGCGTCTTCTTGCACACAGTAAGCATTTAATAAATACATATTACTTTCAGTTGAATTGAATCATCCTCACATTTCTTCCAGGGTGCCTTCTTAAACAAAGAGAAGTGATGGCTTCCTCTAGCCTCACTTTCTTTAAGTATAGAAGTTAATCATTGAACAAATATTCATCAGCTACCTTATGTGTAATTATTTCCTCCTCTCTTCACTCCTCAAATATACCTATGCTTGTTTAAAAAACATGCCTATGCTTTATTAATTATTTAACATTTATATTCTCCTTCCACTGCCATATCATACTGTGAAGGTGACCCTTGGTTTTAGAAGCTTATTCTAGCAGGTTGCGAGTAGTGGTAGATTTTCTCACACTGAAAATTTAATTCACGACCATTTGATGTGCCTGTTATCTTGCTAGATACTGATGATTTTACACAGGTGAAACAAAAGAATGAAAGAATGTGTGCCTGTAATTGGAGGGCTATCCTAGCTATATTCAGAGAGATTCATCTCTAAACAGCTCAAGTGATAAATATTTTTTGAGCACAGCCACTCATGAAGCAACTCCATGCAGATTATTCATCTTTGTTCTGATTGGGAATTAAAAACCAAAATCTTTTTGTTTTAAATGTTAACCCTGTTTTAGCTCTCACCTAAAGTTCATTCCTTGCAAAGTAATCATTTGTTTTGTGTTTTGCTGGTTGGTTTCTCCACTTTTTGTGTAGAATACTTGGTTAGCTGAGTAGCAACACTTGGAAATGTTGTAAGGATTAAACTAATTGATCTTTATGGGCTCTGTCAACTCTGAAACTCCATGATTTAGTTGTCTCCCATTTTTTACTTTAAAATGACAACCTGATCCTTCAAATGGCTTTATACCTTTCTGCAGAATAAAAGAATGACGAAATTTAAGAGTTAGAAGGAAATTTAGCAGCCAACTAATCAAACCCACACATGAAAGGAATCTCTGCTTTAACTTACCCACCTGACAAGTGGCTGTCCAGCCCCTGCATGAAGACCAGCCTCCAAGGAGGAGGGGGACATCTCTTGAGGCAGGCTGTTTCACTTTTGGACTACTTTAATTGCTAGCAAGTTTTTCATGAAATCAAGACTAAATTTTCCTCTTTGCAACTTCTACACATTGCTCCTGATTTTGCCGTCTGGAGCCAGAAGACTAGTGTAATCTCTTCTCCACTTGACAGCCCTTCAAAGTACATAAAAATATCTGTGATATTCTCCCTAGTCTTCTCTTCTCCAGGTAAAACGTGCCCAGTTTCTTCATTTGATTCTTATATGCCATGAAGTCAAGGTCCTTCACCATCCTGGTTGCCCTTCCCTGTCTGCTTTCCAGTTTTTTGATGTTATTCTTAAAGCATGGCTCTCAGAACTGAATACGGTAACTCCAGAAGATGTCTCATTAGGACAGAGAGGAGAGTGCATTTAGACCATCCCCTCACTATTCCTGAAAACTGTGTCTTCTCTTAATGTATCCCAAGGTCACATTAACATTTTTGGCTACCACATCACACTGATTCATGTTGAGCTTGCAATCCATTAAAATACCTAAATCTTTTTCAGAACAACTGCTATCTTTCTATGCTTTCCCAGTGTTACACATGTGAAGATGATTTCTTTATCAAGGTGGAAACTTTTGCATTTATCTTTGTTGAATTTCAACTTAATTAGATTCATCTCAGTATTTTAGCCTGTCATGATTCTTTTGGTTGCTGATTCTCTGAGCTATCTTACATAGCTTTGTGTCATGTGCAAATTTGATGAGCATGCTATTTGTACCTTTATATAAGTCATTGACAAAAATGTTAGACGACGGAAGGTCAGTCACAGATTCCTAGGAGTACTCTACTGAAGAACTCCTGTCGTGTTGATATCAGACCATTAACAGTTACTCTTTGAGTAGCTATTCAGTCATTTCTGAATCTATTTAACTGTATTATTGTTTAATTCATATCTTGCCGTCTTCACTACAAGAGTTGTGTAAGATATTTTATCAAATGCTTTGCTAAAATCTAGTAAAACTATACCCACAGCATTTTTATCATCTACTAATTTAGTAAGCCTGTTAAAAAAGGAAATAAAATTTGTCTGGCATGACCTCTTTATTAATAAAGCCATGTTGACCCTTTGTAATCAACACTTCTCCAACTAGATGTTTGCCAATAATCTCTTCAACTATCCATTTTAGAATTTCTCCAGGATCCAGTGTGGTTGAGACATTAACTTTTTAAAAATTATTTTTGGTTTTATATTGTTTTATAATTGAATCAGATATAAAAGTAACTGTGCTTTGACTTGCTTATTTTCATAGTTTATTTAATTTTCACTGATTACCCACCAGTCATTTATTATTGTATTGCAGTATATGAACATTTCTTGGAGATCCTTTAATTTTTTAGAAGGCTAAATGTATCTTTTTTTTAAGAAATGAAAGACATATAATTGATACTATATTGTTTGCCTTCTCGATGGGTAGGGGAAGAGCTGGAGGGAAGGAGAGAATTTAGAACTCAATTTTAAAAAATGAAAGCTAAAATAGGTAAAGAAAAAAAGGATAGAACAAAAGATAGAGAAAAACAAAAAAGTGAAAAAAAAATTAATCTATATAACACCCAAGTAGTCACCTTTATAGTACTGATCTGTTCTTCTTGATTCTAGCCACAAGTTTTGCCTGGACATCGTTTAGGATATCAGTTTTAATGTAACAGACTGGCATGTTTGTTTGCAAAAGCCTTTGCAACAATTTGTATTGATCAGATGGCTCTACTTTTTGGCTAGGTAGCTTTATTAAAGTATAGCTTTAATTGAATAGAGAAAAACATTCTGTGACAGATTTTTTTTACTCATGATGGAGTTTTCAGTGTTTTATACTAATTTATCATGAAAAGTAAAGTCATAAATTTAGAGCTAGAAAGGACCTCTGTGAATTGGGAGTGGGGTGGAGTCACCAAGTACAGTCCCCTACTTTACAGATGGGAAAGCTAAAGCCCAAAGAAGTTAATTAGCTTACACAATGTCTCAAAGTTAGGCATTGAAGAAGTGGGCGTTTGAACCCGTGGTCTTTGCCTCCAAATCCAATACTCTTTCCACCATACTAGTCTATATAATAATCTTTTTAAATGTTCTAAATATGCTGATTAGCAGTATAAAGATCTAAGACAGTTCTAAAGGACCTATGATGAAAAATGCTATCTGCCTCCAGAGAAAGAGCTACTGGAATCTGAATGTTTATAGAGACATACTTTTTTTAAACTTCATTTTTCTTGTTTGTTTTTTGTTTATGTGTGCATGCATACATATATTTTCTTTCACAGCATTATTAAGAAGGGAAAATTAAATAAATATTGCTGATTATTTATGGTTGAATTTTTCTTGAAGTTGGTTGTGAGTTGAATGTAGTAGTTGCTTTCCTAAAATATTATGTAGAAATTTTTCATTAAAATTTTTTTAGTTTGCTAGTATTAAATATAATTTTAAAAGGAAGTTTTAAAGAGAATGAGATTAGGAAAAAAATTATTTCTTTTCTGTTATAAAAGCAAACTCTAGCTGTGGTCTTTGGAGCATTCAGTTCATTCTTCTCTCAATTTTCCTTGACCTTGATTTTCTTCATTCACTGGCATCCTGGGCCTTTGCCAGTTGTCTTGACTTTTGTCTTACCACTGTTCTTTGATGACTCTGGAGTAGAGAGTGAGGCTGATAACTTTTGCATCTCTGCCTCACTTAAATCCAGTTCACACGGAGTCAAGACATTACCTTTGTGATGTCATTGGTTCTCTTTGAGAACAAAGGATGAACAACATTCACCAAAATTCAAGACTTGAAAGAGTTTGAGATAGCAAGATTTCCAGTGATATATCTGGTTTCTCGTCTTAGCTGTGCTATTGTGTGACCTTGTGTAAGTTACTTAACTTTTCTGGGCCCCAGCTTTTTCATTAGTCAATGGTCTCTACAATCCATTTGATTCTATTAGTTTTCTAAGAAGTTAATGTCATTGGAGCTTGGGATAAGTTGGGTGGGTGAGTGAGGTGGTATTTATTCAAATAATATTTTGTATTTCAAAATCAAAGACTTTTCAAAGAATCTAAGTTTAGAATAAAATAAAAGCAAAATAAAATGAATTTTTAAGCAGAAGGATAAAAGGAATTTTAGGGTTCTAGTTAAGTGCGACACAAATGGTCTTTGGTGGTATTATCTTAAAAGTCCACAAGATGGTGATATTTCCTATGCAAGTACAGTAGGCTTGTCAAACCAGATAATGAAATTCAGTTCCTTCCCTCACCTTTCTGGTACAGAAAAATGAGAAGACAGGATTGTGTGAACACCTGGGTTTAGAAACTTTATGTAGGATTTTTGGTACTTTATATAATTTTTTATATGTAGTGTTTTAAAAAACATACAGAATCAATAAATTCATAAAACTCAAGTGTTTATTAGTGAACTGATATGCACTTAGTGCCATAGTGGGTCTCATGGGGATACTTACCTGTCTCCAAGAGGTCTACTAAGTTAGATGTGTGCCTCATATGTTTTCATAAATAGTAAAATTTAAAACCATAAGCAAATGAATTGGGTATATTTCTTTTTATCAAGTGGTGCCATTTGCTTTCACTTCAATAATATATTTTGTGATCTTATTCTTTTGATACCAAGTTATGGTAAAGGGATTTTTGTGCCTCCCTTCTTTACACTGCATATATATACATAGTTGTTTGCATGTTTTCTTAAAAGTCAAAATACAAGTTCTTTGAGGACAAGGGTTGTTTGTTTGCCTTTCTTTGTATCTCTAGTGCATAGCACAGTTCCTGGCACATAGTAAGCATTAGCTAATGGCTAGATGGTGATGATGATGATGATGGTAGATCATCGTCATCATTGTCATCCTGATCCTGAAGTTACATGAGATGCCATCTATTCGCAAAGGAGAGAATACTAGTGTTATTGAAGTCCATGGATCCACTGAAGCTGATCCAACCTACGTCTTGTAAGGAAAAAATAACGAGAAATGAAGTTCATTAAAACCAATCAACATATCAATCATGTCATACATGTGTTTTTCCATATCCGTAGCTTCCCATGTCTTCAGAGATTGAAAGGAAATGCATTTTTTAACACTTCCCCAGGGACAAGTTTGATCATTATAATTATACAGTTTTTTTTTCCTAATGTTTAAATTTCTGTGGTCATTGTATTTATTGCTTTTCTGTTTCTTCTTACTAACTCTACATTAGTGTATTTAAATCTTTCTGTGCTTCTCTGAATTTTTCATTTTTGTCATTTATTGCAGTACAATGGCATTCTATTTTAAAATGTAATATTGTGTAGCCATTTCCTATCCAGAGGGCAGCATATATTGGTGTTTATCTGATCTTTTTTTTTTTTTTTTAAAGTCCTGAACTCCTTTGGTATATGCCTAGCAGTGTGATTTCTGGGTCAAAGAGTATGTACATTTTAGTCACTTTTTTTCTTTTTGTTTTGTTTTGTTTTTGCTTTTTTGGTGAGGCACTTGGGGTTAAGTGACTTGCCTAGGGTCACACAACTAGTAAGTGTCAAGTGTCTGAGGCCACATTTGAACTCAGGTCCTCCTGATTCTAAGGCCAGAGTTCTATCCACTGTGCCAGCTGGCTGCCCCCTAGTCACATTTTTTTTTTAAAGATTAACTCTAAAATGTTCTTCCAAAATAGTTGGACTAGTCCATGGCATCACCAAAAGTTGATATATATTTCTGTATCTTGTCCACATTATTTTTGTTTTTTGTCTTCTTTGCCATTTTTATTGGTGATTAATGAAAACCAGTTTTGATTTTCATTTTTCTTATTAGTGATTTAGAACAGTATTAATTAGTTAATAATACCTTGCAGTTCTACTTTTCAGAAATATTTGTTTGCCTGAGGTTCTGTGGGAAGATAGGCACACTAGTGCATTGTTGGTGGAACTATATATTAGTACAACCATTTTGGAAAACAATTTGGGTCACTTAGCCTTTTATCTAACTAGATTCCTAGCCCATAAATGCAGTGACAGCCAGATTGTTATTTCACTTCTCCTAGAATATGTTAGATATTTGGGGATAGAGGGGGAGTGAGTTGGTAAAAATTAAACAAATCCATGGACTACACTAACATAGGATATTAATTCATCTCTCCTCATTTTTCAATTTACCAAATAATAATAATAATAATAATAATAACAATCTCAGTAATTTGGATTCTACCTAGGTTTTTTTAAAGATATCTCCAGAACTATATACCTTGTATGTATGTGAAACCTTGAGGATTCCAGCACAGCTTTCTTACTGAAGCACCAAATGGCACTCCATGAATTTCTAAAAGGGATCAAATTTCTGATAGTACTAGACAATAAATAGTCAAGATGAAGCATTGTAATCTAGTAAATTCAATTAGCATTTAGCACGTGCAGAGTCTCTTACAATATGCTTTTAAAATTCAAGTCTATGTTGCTGCACATTTAACTAGGTGATACTGGCAAAAATAGCCATTTTCATTCTTTTTCAGAGTAGATTTAATTTGTACAATTCTATTACACTTTGGGTAGGGTTATTATATTATATATTGCTTAAATCACGTTTTATTTCAAAATGAAGACACTAGTTCTGGCTTTCAGTTCTAGGAGTAATATTTAAAATATTGCCAAACTTCTTGTGATATTATTTAAGAAATTGATTGAATTTCTTGGCTAATTTCAAGGTGTGACTATCAACTTTAAACAACTAACTTTAAAAGAAACATAGCAGAATTCATATATACAAATAAATACTGTCTTCTTCAGAGTAATCAGTTTGACAGGTTATACATTTACAAGTGATTCTGAAACTTTTTTGGATTTCTTCTTTTGAAATTTCCCTTGAGTATATTGCATGTTCTTTTAAAAATGCTCACCGACAGCTGAAATGATGAATTTGATTTTGAGAAATAATTTTGTCATTTTGAGTTGTATCTAGTGAATAAAGTAAGTGATTAAGCTGAGTGGTATATTTTTGGCATTTGATTGATTTAAGGGGGAAAGGAAAGGAGTAAGCACTATATGGGATCTACTTGATGCTAGGCACTAAGCTATGTGCTTTACAAATATTATGTCATTTGAGCTCAACCAGCAGTTATTAAGTGGACATTTCTGTGCCAAGCATTGTGCTAGATCTTGAAGGGCCAAAGGCAAAAAAGAAAGCAATCTTTGATCTCAAAGAATTGCCTTTTTATTAGGGCAGCAGCATGTACCTAGAAAATTAAATACAAAATAGCTACCTAGTAATTTCCAGGAGGACGTCACTAGCAAATTTGTAGGAGGTGGCACTTGAACTGAGATTTCAAAGGAAACTCAGGATCCTAAGATATGGAGACAAGAGGGAGTCTATTGGAGGCACTAGGTGCAGGCTGTGCAGAGGTGCAGAGGTAGGAGATGGAAAGGTGTGCATGGAAAGGTGAAGAGGCCAGTTCGTCTGAAACATAGAGTGAATGCAGAAATGGCCCCTAAGCCTGGAGGGGGGAGTCTGGAGCCAGATTGTGGAAGACTTCAAAAGTAAAATATGGTAGTTTCCATTTTATCTTAGGGAACAGGAAGCCACCAGAGCTTCTTGAGCATCAAGGTCAGACCTGTGCTTTAGGAATAGCACTTTGTAGAGAAGTGTAGAAACACTTGTCTGAACTAAACCCTAGATAAATAAGCAGAGTCAGGAAAACAGCCTTTATAATCACTCCAGCAGGGTAAACAGAATCAGAAAAGGAACTTAAAGAGAGCTAGTGTGGTGTAGTGGATAGAAAGCTGGTCTTGGAGGAAGGAAGACCTGGGTTCAAGTTCTCCCTATGACAAATATCAGCAATGTGACACTAGTGAGTCAACTTCACCTCTCAGTGTCCCCTGACGGTCCTCTAAGAATATGAAATTGAGGAAAATTAACTGATACACGTTTATAAGGGAAATTTCTTTACACTAAAGCCCAAACAAAACAAAAAAAGGGAGGACTGAAAGTTTAATAATTATAATAACCATGTTCAGCCTCAAGAAAAGTGGAGAAAATGTGCCCTCTTCCCTTCATGGAGAGGTAGGAGACTGAGTATGTAATAATACATATGCTGTTTGGCATGGCTTATGTGATAATCTTCTGAACTGCTTTCCCCACCTCCTTTTTAATCTTTGTTTGGTAGGGTGGTGGGGAAACGTGAGTTATCAGTAGTAGGCATCAATACTTCTTTAAAGGAGTATCACTTTGACATCTGTTTGGAGGATGGATTGCAGAGTGGACGGACGAAAGGCTGGGAGACAAATCAGACCCAGAAATGTGAAGTGTGACGTGACTGAGAAGGAATGAGATTTGTTTTCTTGTGCGACTTATAATAAGCTAATTCTTAAAGCATTTCAAAAAAGAAATCTAAAAAATACTTAGAACAGTAGCAAATGCATAATTTTCTAGCTTTTGAAGGACAGCATACATGTGATTTGTGACTATTTTGTATTTAAGAAAGGAAAAGGAAAATTATATCTGCCTCAGTACTTTTTCATGAGAATTTTCACTGTTCCATGATGGGAAAAAAAATCAAGTTTTAAGGTCACTCATTGGAATGTATATTTTTTTCTGGCTATTAGCATACTAACATAATGAAAATATTTGATTCTTCATCTAAATCAAGTCTGAGCATAAATAAAGATGAGGTCCTTTCTTGGGACAAGCCCCCAAAGACATAAAAAATTATTTTAGAGTAGCAGCTTTTTAGTAAAAAATATCATTCAAATATTTGTTATTTTAGGGACACTAGACCAGTATTTTTTATTTTGAATTGTTTTGGGATCACTTTTCCTTACTAGCCAGTCTTAAAATAGGTCATCACAAAATTCCAATAAACTAAATAATTGCAGAATTTTCCTTCCAAATCAAGAAACCAATTTGAATGTTCAATATATTGCATATTTAAATATGTAGCTTACAGATACTTTGTATTGAATAGTACAACACTCAGCACCTGCATTTATTAAGTGATTAGGATATATATATGTGTATATATATGTATATATGTATGTGTGTGTATATATACATATACATATACATATATATATAAATTTTAGGCAATTGGAATTAAGTGAGTTGCCCAGGGTCACACAGCTAGTAAGTGTCAAGTGTTTGGTCTGAGGCTGGATTTGAACTCAGATCCTCCTGACTTCAGGACCCGTGCTCTATCCACTGCGCCACCTAACTGCCCCAGGATTTATATCTTAAAAATTATTTAGGTGTATTTTAATGGTAGACATTTATAAGTGTACGTTTAGAAGTTTCAGCATTTATATATACACCTGTAGTCATGTTTATGTTGAGACTTTCTCTGGCAAAGGCTTGCTAATATCTTTTGATTTTCTTTCATAAAAAACTCATTTACTAGTAAGTGAGTTTTTTCTGTGCTTAGTGCAGCCTCCAGCGCTGTAGACCATTTATTATAATAGTCTATTAGACCTTTCTAGAATACTTGGTTTATTTAAGTGCAGACTTCTTGGTTAACCCTGTAATTCTACTTGAACAACCACAGATCTCTTGTTTAAATCATAGGATCTTAGAATTTAGAAATGAGACCTTCAAGGTCATTTCAAGCCTCAGCCTCCCAGGTCCATTTGATAACAATACCAAACATCTTTAAACTTCTTTTCCCCATTACCTTCTATGAGCCTGTGCTTTGTGAAATAGTAGCAAAGGAATTCTGTGCTTTTAATTTTAAAGACATATTCAAATCCAATCTGTGACACATACTAGTTATGTGACCACAGTCAAGTCATTTAATTTCTCTGAGCCTTATTTAATACCTATAGTATCTAGACAGTCTCTCAGATAAGATGTAATTGGGTTGGAATATTGCTGTATGAAATGATGAGCTGGTTGATTTAGGAAAACATGGAAAGACTTGGACAGTGAAGGAAGATGCTATTCACCTTCAGAGAAACAGATGACAAATGGAAATAAGCATAGTATGGTCTTATTTATATGTCTGTGACTGTATATATTGTATACATGTATATGTTTATAGAGCTCTATGTATATGTATACATATTTGTGCTTAATTTGTAGCCTTCTTTAGGTTGGTGGGGGGAGGGAGGGAAAATAAAATAAAGTAAAAAGTGCATAGCAGAGAACCAATAAGGAAGCAAAGAAAATCTGAGCAGCTTTGAAAACAATGTGTAGTGTTTATTATATAGGCTTTCTTGAAATGTAAATTTATTGTTTTATATTGAATTCTTTCTTGTGTCTGTGGTGTATATGGCAGTTTTTTTTCTTTTCTCATTTTATATTTAAGTTTAAAATAAAAAAAAATTACCAAAAAAAACCCTATAGTATCTGCTTCAGAGAGATGTTATAAAGCTTCAGTGTGAGGATCAAATGAAATCATATGTAAAGTATTTTGCAAATCTTTTTTCTAGGCCTGGAATCAAGAAGACCTTCAAATCGTGCTGTAAACATTTAATAGCTATGTAACTTGGGACAAGTTACTTAACCTTTGCCTTCCTCAGTTTCCTTATTTGTAAAATGAGGATAGTAATAGCATCTACTTCCAAGAGTTGTCTTGAAGATCAAATAAGATAATATTTGTAAAATGCTATATAAATCCTATTATTGTTATCATTATTAAATAATGTAAAGCCTTTTGCAAACTTTACATAAAGTACTATATAAATGTTAGTTTGTTACCACCCCTGGAAAGCATTAAAGGAATTCTCATTCTTCACTTGTTAATTGAATCATACAGATTTAATATACTTGCCCAAATGATGATAAATACACATAGAATTTCTGTTCCAGACACAATGTACAAATTAGATACAAATAAATGAGTATCTGTTGCTTGCTGGCATCTAAGAACTTTTGTGGAACTGTTAGTCACAGGGTGAAAGAGGATGCCTAACCTAGAAATGTGAAGCTCATGAGTGTAGAAAGAGAGTGCAGTGAATTTAGGAAAAGCCCGGCTCAGAATCTGTTGCTTGGGTCACTTTCTAACTTTCTGATTCTGGATAAGTCTCTTAAATACTAGTGCCTCCAAAGATTTCTGTCCTAAGACAGAGGTGGTTTGAAATCTCTGTTGATGCAGAAATGCACCAAAAATTCCACATTGCCAACACCATAGTTCTTTCAAATATTCATTTAAAAAAAAAAAAGATCTCATTGAAGTTTACTAAATCATCTTCCTAAAGAAGGAAGAGAAAACCTTGCTTATGGTGACTGACAAGGCATTTGTGTATTGGGGGTGTGGGGTTGGGAGTTGGGTTTTTGTTGATTTTCAGTTTCTCATTTCCCTAAATCTATTCATTTATTCTACTGAATAGACTCCAGTACTGAGGGTCCTTAAATAGGTGGGACTTTTTCCCCCACTTTTTATTCTAGCCATTTCCCTTCTGTCATCTCTAAAGGCCCTTCTCTAAAACTCAGTATCTACTCTTAGGAAGCATGAGTTGAGGCAGGAAGAGAACTTCATTGTTCTAGGCTAGGTGTGTGATAATCCAGGTCCATACTAACTAACATGGTGGCTATAAGAAAAGATGTCCAAGAAATACTGCACAGGTGAAATTAGTAAGATCTGGCCACTGATTGAATATGAAGAGGTGATACAAATGTCAGAAATAGAGAGGTTAGAAGGACAAGTAAATTTTGGAAAGAATAAGTTTAGTTTGGGGAATATTAACATACAAGTAGAAATGGACTGTGGTCATTTGGAGGTTGACTGAGGGTTTAGGACTAGAAATATAAATGTGGGAGATCTTTTTTGTAGAGGTGATGATTGAAGCCATCATTATAGTCTACTTCTAAGATTTGTTGTTAGGACCAAGTGGGACAGTGAGTGTCAAAAGTGCTTTAAGAAATAACTTTAATTTAAATTTAAAGCCATTGCCATTCTTACTGTCTTTTCCAAAAATGTATAGGGTGTTTTTCGTCCTTCCACACACATGCTGGTTAAATTAATATAAGATTAAAAATAGTAAGGTTAAAATATACGTGTATCTTTTCTATTCAATTCAGTACGTTAAGTGCCTACTATCCAATGCACTGTACTTCATTCTGAGAATATGAGGACAAAATGAAACAGTTCTTGCTCTCAGTAAGCTTATATTCTAATGGTTCTGGGAAAAATACTTGTTTTCTATGCCTTTTGATACTGCATACTTAAGAAACTGTGTCTTCATTGAAACAGTCAAGATTATGTTACCGAGAAAATCAATCAAGGTATCCAGCCATTCTGGAGAGCAATTTGGAACTTTGCCCAATGAGCTATAAAAATGTGCATACCCTTTGAATCCAGCAATACCACTTCTAGGTCTGTACCCCAATGAGATCATAAAAATGGGGAAAGGACCTACATGTACAAAAATATTTATAGTAGCTCTTTTTGTGGTGGGCAAGAATTGGAAATTGAGGGGATGCCCATCAGTTGGGGAATGGCTGAACAAGTTGTGGTATATGAATATAATGGAATACTATTGTGCTCTAAGAAGTGATGGACTTCAGAAAAACCTCAAAAGACTTATATGAGCTGATCCTGAGTGAAGTGAGCAGAACCAGGATAACATTGTACATAGTAACAGCCACATTATGTGATGACTAATTTTGATAGACTTCTCTCTTCTTAGCAATGCAAGGATCTAAGACAACTCCAAAAGACTCATGATGGAAAATGCTATCCACATCCAGAGAAAGAACTATGGACAGTGAATGCAGATCAAAGCATACTATTTAATCTCTTTTTTTCTTTTGTTGTTTTATCTTGTTTCTTCTTTCTTGTGGTTCCTCCCATTGGTTGTAATACTTCTTTACAACATGACTAATGTGAAAATAGGTTTAATAGGAATGTATATGTAGAACCTATATCAGATTGCGTACCTCCTTGGGGAGGGGAGGGGAAAAAATTGAAAACTCAAAAGCTTATGGAAGTGAATGTTGAAAACTAAAAATAAACTAGTTAATTAAAAATTTAAAAAAAGATCAGGGCAACTTGTATAACTCTTCTGTCCATCCATCAAGACCCTTTTCATCCTTCAAGGTATCGCTTAGGTGTCAACTTCCCTGTGATACTTCACTATTCTTACCCCCTTGTATTTTTTTTCCTGAATTCCTATGATATGTACTTGTGATATGCACTACGATTTAGCATTTAATTATATTCTGTAAGGTCATACAAGTCTTCCAAGATTTCTCAGAAACTGTACCTATTATATCTTAAGGCACAATAATAATTCTATAACATACATGTACCATAATTTGTTTAGTCTTTGCCCAATTGATGGTTACCATCCTCTCGGTAGTTCCAATTCTACCAACAATGCACTAATGTGACTATTTTCTTGCATCTCCTTCAACATTTGTCATTTTCTTCTTTTGTCAGCTTTGCTGATATAGTTGGTATGAAGTAAAACATCATTTTCCTCTGAAAACTTCCTGTTCATTTGCTTTGACCATTTAAAAATTGGAGAGTATCTTTTATTCTTGTAAATTTAATCAGTTCGTTGTATGTCTTGGAATTGAGATCTTAATCAGAGAAACTTGCTGCAAATATTTTTCTCAATTAATTTTCCCTCCTAATTTTAGCTCCTTAGATTTTTTGAAAACTTTAAAAATTTTCTGTAATCAGAATTGACCATTTTATCTTCTGTGATTTCCTTATCACTTTAGTCATTGATGCTTCTTTTATCCACAGGCTGAAAGATATTTTCTTCCTTGCTTCTCTAATTTGTTTATAATGAGATCATTTATATTTAAGCTATGTATACATTTGTAACTTATCTTGGTACTTCCTGCGAAGTGATAGTCTATACCTAATTCTGTCAAACTATGTGTTGTACATACTGAGACCATCAACTCTCTGTGAGGAAGTGGGTATAATTCTATATCATTGATACTCTGAGGTCATGGATGGTCAATGAATTGATTAGAAATCTTAAAGTCCTTTAAAATTTTTCCTTTTTACAATTTTGTTACTGCCTAAATTATTCTCCTGGTTCTGTTCACTTAACTCTGTGTCAGTGTTTGATAAATCCAAAGCTGCCAGTTATTGGGGTAAAAATTCACTCTTCAACAGAAAGTGTTAGGAGAACTGGAAAGCAGTATTTTAGATTTTGCCTTGTTGAGGCTTCTGTTACAATATTTAAAGTGAATCTTGTTTTTATATATGAAGTGTCTGGGCAGCTGTCTTAGATAAAGTATAAGGAATACAAATTTTCTCAAAAGAAATTTTAAAAATACATTTCAAATGAAAATTACATGAACATATATGTCTATACATATATTTACACATACATACATACACAGATACACACGCATATACAAACATAAACACATATACTTTGGCCAAGGATTAAATGCAGGCCTCTAGAAAACTATCACTTATAGGCAAAATATTTTAAAATTATTTAGAAAGTGGCACTATGAAGTATTGTTCTGTTGGTATTATAAAAATGATATTACATTAAATTACTACCTCATTGATACCTAAGATGTTATAATGCTTTTGTAGATCATTTTGCTACAAATATTTTTAATTCATGAGATTCATAGTATTGGAAGTTTGAATCAATACTTATTTAAAGAATGAAATCTCTTTTAAAATCCTTTATCTACTCTCCTTTTGAAAAATGGAACTACAAAATAAGGGCACATGTGATTTCAATGGACCATTGCCAAAAGATTATCATTTACATAAATACCTCCTTCAGCAGAAGACTTTAATGTATTGAGCTCAAAAGGTTAGAGTAGAGAATTCAGTCTGTAAACCAGCAGTAGACTGTTGGCTCGTGAACAGCAGTATTGTTCATCATACTCAGAACACTGTTCACATTCAGGCTTGAGCAGAACTGGCATTAAAATTTCACTAATTTGTTTCATGTGACTTGTCAGCTGTGTGTTTTTATTTGAATCTTTTTTTTTTTTGCACCTTTTTAAAGTATCTTGTTTTGTAGTTTCAAACAACTGAAATAGGTAGACTACCTTTTTAACTTCTTAATACCTGTTTTTGGTTGGAGTTGCATAGTTGCTAGAAAAAATTGTATGTCTTTAGGAAGCCCTTAGTCTAGGTCTTTATTCAATTTTTGATTACTATGTAATAAGGAAATTGAAGGCTGTTGTAGTAGAGTTATCGAGCAGTTGCAGCCACTCAGTTTGGGAAGCTTTTTATTCCCCCTACCCCCTGGCCTTTTTTTTTTTTTTTTTTAGTGACAAAGAGATCTTCTGAATTTGTGATGTTTAAGAAGCCATCATTGTTCTAGTCTGAAATTAACATACTTTATTATCTCCTCCCTAGAATCCTATTCTTTTCTTAGCTAATTTTATTGTCGTGCAATTCTTCTTATGTTTGGATGTTAGCCAAATGTTGAATCTCACTGTTGGGAGTAGTAGAAATATTGTTGTTAGAGTAGACCACTGTTATAATTTGTTTGAGTTTATTTCAGTGGAGATTTGAAAGAGTTAATGATCTTTCTGAAAGTACTCCTTTAGCTGGCTGAATTTGGCAGTAATCTTAAATTACTTTGAGAATTAAAAACTTTGAAAACTCTAGATTTGTGTAATTTTGTTCTATAGTGATACCAATTCCATGAAGGATGAATTTTTTTTATTAAAAACATTTCAGATATTTTGTGTGAACTTCAATTTAATTATATATATATGTGTATACACACACACACACACACACATGTATTTTTGATCTTGTGGTTTGTCAACAGGCAATTGGAACACACATCACTCTCCCAAGTGTTGGGAGTGCTGGGCCTAGAATCAGGAAGACCTGAATTCCAATGTAGCCTTAGACATTTATTACTCTGTGACCCTGAACAAATCACTTAATCTCTATATGCCTCAGTTTTCTCATCTGTAAAAATGGGGTTATCCTCATAATAGCACCTTCCTCTTAGGGTTGTAGTGAGGATTAAATGAGGTATTTGTAGAATGCTTAGCACAGTGGCTGGAATGGAATGAACTATGTAAATGCTTATTCACTTCTTCCTAAGCACCCCTCTTTGCTTTTTCTGGATGTAGAACAAGTGGTATAAGTTGGAATAGTGGTAGCAGTGCCAGTACTTTCCTGGTGGTACACCATCTTGCTTATTTGACCTTTATAAGTCTTCTGATAAGACTTTTTTGGGGAAGGATTGAAGGCAAAAGGGGAAGAGGATGGCAGAGGGTGAGATGGAAGTGTCAAGGAAGCTATGAACATGAACTTGAACAGACTTCAGGAGATAGTGGAGGGTATGTGTGTGTGTTATGGTCCATGGGGTCATGAAAACCATAGGGTCAGAAACGACTAAATGACTAAACAATAAAATCTTTTGAAGCTTCATGGGAGAGTGGAGATGACTTTGTGTTCTCAAAGGCTATGGTAGCAAAGTGCAAGTTTTGCTGAGAAGACTTTGAATGTGGCCCTAACAACATATAATTTCTCTGGACCAGCTTTTTAAGGACCAGCTTTTTAAGGACAAGCTTAGTGTGAAAAGGCTTATTGTTTATAGGCTGGCTGTTAGTGGCAATTTTTTTTTTCTTGTGAAGACCTATGAAACAAATAAGCTGTAAAAAATAAACTGCAAATGGCCTTTAGTCCTCTACATTCCTTCTCAACTTATGTTGTGCTGGTAGCAGAAAACTTGTCAGAGGGTGCCAAGAATCATGTTACTTTTAGATTTTCTGTAAATAGTACTGTAGTTATTGGTGGGGTGTATGGGTTGTACAGGGAGGGCTAGCGTCTCTAGTGTGAGGGTTTGCCTAGCCCTTTTCAGGGCTGCTCATCCGCCATTGGTGCCCACTTGTCTCCCAACTCTCACCTGTGGTTCCAAGAAGCTGTAGCATACTCAGCAGACACCTTGGTAAAAACTGTCTCAACAGATGGGCTAAACCTGGTTGAAGGTAACTGACAGACTTCAAACCTGGGTGAGGTAAGGGGATGTCTATCCCAAGCATGTGAAGACTTCCCCTGGCAGAATGTGTGAATGAGAACAGTTTGTTCCAATGTCCATGAAGGCAGCTGAAGTAGGTTCTGTAGAGCACTCAGAGCTTGGTCAGGCATTGAAGACTACATCTTAGGTCGTTGTCAGTTGTTCTCACTTTTGTCTAGCCACTAGACTTTGATGCTTCTGGAAGAGAGAGTGAGGCTGAAGACTTTATGTAACTCTCTTTCACTTAAATCCAACTCATATGCAAGTCAAGACATCACTTTGTGATGTCATTGGTCCTTTTCAAAAATGAAGGATAAACAATGATAATTATTGGTACTCTGAGATCCTTGTTCAGCAAATTCAGAAGGAGCTAAATTGTAGAAATGTCAGTATTCCCAATGTAAATGAAGCTAGGTGACAAAAAGAATCTGCAGCTAAATGTTGGAAAATAGGTTTCAGGATCAAAAAATTAAAGAGGCCAAACATTTGTGGACCACAGAGAAATATCAAGCTTGTATGTAATGAATACTTGCTTTAAAAAGAAAGCCAGAAGAATCTAAATATGGTGGTCTCCAAATGGTAACTAAAAAATGTATTTTGTCTGTGTTTTACATGAAACAACTGGTAAATAATGTGGAATCCCTTTCTTTATCAGCTTTCTGCATCCAACCAAACTGTCAGCTTACTATGAAGTTAAAATCAATAACAAATTGGGAGAAACGGTAAAACTAAGAATATGTAGAATACAATTGAGGTAACTTTACCTTACCAACTTAAGTGAGCTGTTGATACTGAAAAACAGGAAATGGATAAAAGAACAGATGAAAGAAAGAAACAATCACATATTAAGAGCATATTTTGTACCAGACATGGTGCTAAGTGTTTTACAAATATCTCCCTTGATTCTTAGAACAACCCTGGGAGGTAGGTGCTATCGTTATCCCCACTTTACAAATGAAGAAACCAAGGCAGACAGGTTAAGTGACTTGCCCAGAGTCACATAGCTAATAAATGTCTGAATCAGATTTGAACTCAAATCTTCTTGACTCATAGATGGCATAAGCTGTCACCATTTCCTTGGGAATTTTGACTAATATAAAAAAGTCACTATAAAGAAGAGACCAAAAGAGCATAGAAACTAACTTAACCAGCAAACATTTAGCCTCCTTTCCATCCAGAGATAAATAAGGGCAACCAAAGGCTAAATATTGGTTTAGAATACAAACTCACCTTTATAAGCTTAACAAGTGGGTTAATGTAAGATTATGAGCAATGTTGCCTCATGCAGCAGCCAGACCGGATCATCTGAAGTCTTTTCTAGCCACATTGGTCTACTTGCCATTTCCTCATAGCTATTCCATTTTCTGCCTCTCTACCTTTGTACAGGCTGTCCACCATACCTGAAATCTTCTCACTCCTTACCTCAGCTTTTTACCTAATTCCTTTTAAGGCTCAGCTCAAATGCTACTGAAGTCGCATGAAACCTTTGTTAATGTCCTCCCTTCAACTGAAATTACTTTTTATTTAGTTTATATTTACATTATCTGTGTATGCATTGTTTCCTTATGTAGAATGCAAACTTCTTGAGGTTAGAGACTGTTTGTTTCATTTTTGTCTTTGTATCTTCTGCATCGAGTACAATGTCTGGTATATATTAAGTACTTATCAGAGGCTTTTTGAATTAAATGAGTGGTGAGGCCATATCCCAGTGCTGTCAGAAGCTTGATAAAACATAAGTGGGAGATAGATTTAGTCACCGTAGTACACTTCATAGGGAGACAGGTCCTAGGTGTACATGGAAAGCTTTTTAGAATGCAGGGCTGCCTCAGCACCTGGGTTCCAGGACTGATTGGGTTGAGTAGCAAGCCTGAGACCAATGTGAACTCCAGCATCCCATTGGGCCTATTAGGGTGACATATGAGGTTGAAACCAAGTGCCAGTTGAGTATTGTGCGAAAGAAAAGGAGAAAAAGACCACTCAAGGCCAGAAATTTCAGTGGACCCCCGAGAGACCAAGATTGAATCCAGAGATCAAAGAAGAGAAGGGGGACCTAATAGTAGTCATTCCATCCAGATCAGCATTTGTATCCAGACTCTATCGGGGGACAGGACCAAAAAAAGCCTATTCAACCCAACAAGGGTGCTAGAAGGTATTGGCTGAGTACAAAATTCCAAACTAAAATTAGAGGCTGAAAATATGAGTAAGCAGAAGAAAATACTAATAACAATGAAGAAATACTCTAGATTATGAAAAACCCAAAAGGAACCCCATCCCAAATGAGAATAACCCCAGTAAACCGTTTGAGGGGGAAAATGGCTATGGCTTGACCACAGAGACTATGAGAATGGCTAAAAGAAATGAAGCAAAAGATTTTAAAAATGAAATAAGAGTTTGAGAAGGAAAAATAGGTTAGAACAGAATGTAGAAAACATTATCTAATTAATATATTCCCAGAATGATAGAATGAATGAAACAGGACTTAGTGATTCCATGAGACAAGATGATGTATTATTCTGTCAGCAATCATTTATTTAGAGTCTACTATGTGCCAGGCACTATGCCAAGGGGTGCGGATTTAAAGAAAGACAAAAATAGTCCCTGCTTTCAAGGTACTCACAGTCTAATGGGGGAGGGTGGAGAGGGAGACAGTATTTGAACAGTTATGTATTTATACAGGAAATATCGAGATAATCTGTGAATGAAGACACCAGCATCAAAAGGGATTGGAGAAGGCTTTCTGCAGAAAGTGGGACTTTAGCTGAAACTTGAAAGATTATGAGAGACAGAAATGAGGAATGAATTCTAAGCATGGGGGATAGCCTGTAAAAATGCTTAGTGAGAAGATGAGTGTCATTGTCAGTATTATCAGGACATTGCCACGTTTTCTTTCTTTCTTTTTTTTGTGAATTTTTAAAATTTGTTTTGAACTTAAATACAAAAATGAGAAAAGAAAAAAATAACATTGCCATGTACATAGCAGAACATGAGAGGATTCAGTATAAAACAGTAAATTTCCATTTCAAGAAAACTTATATAACAAATGCTCTGCATTATTTCAAAGCTGCCAAACTTATCTTTGATTCCTTGTAGGTTTTCTTTTGTTCTCTGCTGTGCACTTTTTACTTTACTTTTCCCCCCTCTCTTCTCCCCTCCTCTGCCCTGTACATAGATATCTATAAATAGACATGTATACCTTCATACAGATATATGCAATACTGTACTATGCTTATTTCCATTTGTCATCAGTTTCTCTGATGGTGGATAGCATCTTCCTTCATAAGTCTTAAGTCTTTTGATGTTTTTCTAAATCAACCAGCTCATTATTTCTTACACCACAGCAATATTCCAACCCAGTCACATCATATCTGACATATTGTCCATGAAAGTTTTTCCCCAATTTTCTGTATTCCTTCTATTCTTGGCTGCATAGTTTTTATTATATAAGAAAATTTCAATTTAAAATAAGCAAAATTATCCATTTTACACTTCAACAATACTCTCACCTTATAATATAGCTTAAGGTCTGGTACAGCTGAGTCTACTTCCTTTACATCTTTTTCCCCCTGGTTTCTTTGAAGTTCCTGATCTTTTGTTCTTTCAAATGAACTTTGTTATTATTTTTTCTAAGTCAGTAGATAATTTTTTTGGCAATTTAATTGGGATGGCATTAAATAAATAGATTAGTTAGGTAAAATTGTTATTTTTTTCTTTATTGGATTTATTTCTTTATTGGTTTTACCTACCCATTAACAATAAATGTTATCTCAGTTATTTAGACCTGTCTTTATTTGTGTAAAAAGTGTTATATGTTTATGTTTATATAGTTCCTGTGTCTGTTTTGGCAGGTATACCCTCAAGTATTTTGTTCTATCTGATTATTTTAAGTGGTCTAAAGCAATATGGAATAATATTGCTGACACATAGTATAGCTTCCCTATTTTTCTCTTCTGATTAAATCTAGTTTAGCTTTAACTTTGTCTGAGATCATGATTACTACCACTGCTTTTTTTTACATAATAAATTCTGTCCCTGTCCTTTATTTTATCTTTGTGTGTATCTCTCATTTTTTTTAATGTTTCCTGAACACAACATATTATTGAACTCAAATTTTTAATTTGCTATCCATTTCTATTTTATGGATAAATCATACCATTCACATTCTAAACTATATTGTTGTGTATTTTCCTCCTTCCTATTTTTCCTCACTGTATTTCTCACCCTATTTACCCTATCTTTCCTCACTCTTCTGCTTTACTTCTACCTGCTGCCTTGCCCTCCTGTTCCTTGACCTGCCCACCCTTCCAAGAGTCCCTCCCTTATCCTCTCCCCCAACCCTATCCCCTTGCCCTCTTATTTCTTTCTGAAATTAGAAGACTTTTATACCTCTCTAGACATATATGTTGTTCCCTCTTTTACCCAATCCCCAATGACAGTAAGGTTCTAGCACTACCTACCTTCCCCACTACTGTCTTCTTCAGTATCAGTTTTTTCCTTTTATGCTTCATTTGTACGAGATAATTACTCCTTTTTATCTCTCCCTACACAGTTTTATTTTTTTAGAATCACCCCATCACACTCAGCTCAGCCCAAGCCTTTCTTTTAAATTACTCAAATGGTAATGACAGTCATAAGAGTGTATTTTCACATGTTATCTTCTATTTTTTCATTCTTTTGATTTTGTTGTATTATTTCTTGGTGTCTTAGAATGTCATTAGCTTTCCCATGTTCATTTCTAGTTTTATTATTTTCCTTCTTAAGTTTTTGATTCTTCATTTCAAGTTGGTTGACTTTCATAATTTTCTTGATTTTCTTGGATTGCTCTTTTTTTTCTTCTAAACAATTTGATCTTATTGAGTACCTTATAATTGGCCTTTAATGTTTAGCTTACGTTTCTCCTGGATGTTATATGTAGAATTTTCCTTTAAGTTCTGCTGTTTTTGTCAGAAGTAACTGAAAGTCTTTCAATTTGTTAAACTTAACTTTGCTGGGTAAATTACCCTTGGTCATAACCCCAGCTCTTTTGCTCTACACAATATAGTATTCCAAGACCTACTGATCTTCAACTTAGTAGCTGCTAGGTCTTGTGCACTCCTTAGTGTAGCTCTATGGTATTTAAATTGTTTTGTTTTTTTCTTGTTGCTTCCAATATTTTCTCCTTAACCTGGGAGCTTCGAAACTTGGTTATGATATTCCTGTAAGTTTGCCTCCTGGGATCTCTTTCGGGTAGTGATCAGTGGATTTTTTCTGTTTCTGCTTTGCCTTCTAGTTCCAGAACTTCAGGGCAGTTTTCCTTGGTAATTTCTTGTAATGTCATATCAAGATTCTTTTTTTTTATCATAAGCTTCAGATAGTCCAGCTATTTTTATATTTCTCCTCAATCTATTCTCCAGATTAGTTGTTTTTTTTGATGAGATGTTTCATGTTATCTTCTATTTTTTCATTCTTTTGATTTTGTTGTATTTCTTGGTGTCTTAGAATGTCATTAGCTTTCCCATGTTCATTTCTAGTTTTATTATTTTCTTTCTTAAGTTTTTGATTCTTCATTTCAAGTTGGTTGACTTTCATAATTTTCTTGATTTTCTTGGATTGCTCTTTTTTTTCTTCTAATCTTTCCTCAATATCTTTTATTTTATTTTAAAAATCCTTTTTAGGTTCTTCCAAGAACTCTTTTTGTGCTTGGGACCATTTGAGTGGCTTTTTTTTTTTTAGCTCCATTATCTTCCTCTGAATATGAGCCCAGATCTTCTCTATCCCCATAGTAACTGTTTATGGTTGGGTTCTTTCTCCTTTGCTTACTCATTTTTATTCATTTATTTAGCAGCTATTAGTATAATTTAGCTGTAGTCTCAAGGTATAGAGAATGATGCCCCAAATCTCAGGTCCTTCTTACTGTTATTTTGTGAGACCTATCCCAGGGCTCAACCTTGGGCTTTCTTCTCCACTCCCCAGCCACGTTGTCCTGCAAATGATCTTGCTCCCTGTGTTTTCTAAGGGCTGCAAACTACAGCTGTCCTTTCTGCCTTGGGACTGAAAGCAGAGACTGTGCTTTCTTGCAAGTGCACACAGCCCGCAGGATCCCTGCCCCTCTGCTAATGCACTCTTCAGGTGTGTACTAGTTCCTTCTCCCCTGCAGCTGCAGCCAGGGACTGTTTGGTCAGCACAGCTATGCTTGGCATCCCTCAACAGTAAAAGGTCCTTCAGATTTCTCCTACTTAGCCTTCAAACCCCAACAGTGTCCACCAGAGGAAGTTTCTGAGGCTGAGGCTGCCCCCTCAACCCAGCTGCCCTCAGGACTTGTTGTTTGTTGATTCTGCAGTGTGCTTCATTCAGGCTGAAACTTCTCCCCTGGAGGTTGAGTCTTTCTTGGGGTCTTCTTAAGTTGTCTTAGGGGGACAACTGCTTTACCCCAACTTGTGTTTATTTCCTCTGCTTTATGTTCCCTCTGAGGCAATGTTCTGTCTATTTTTGTGGAAGAAATTTTGAGAGCTAAAAGTTGAATCCTCTCAGCAAGTTTCTCACATTTTATTTCCTAAAATTTTATGTGAATTAATAATTATGAATTATAATTAGTGTTATCCACAAATAAATCATAAAAACCTTTATTAATCAACTGTCATTTATGAAGCACTTATTAAGTTCCAGGGACTGTGTATTTAGTGCTAGAGATGCAAAAAGTGACAAATAGCAAACAGCCCCTGCTTTCAGGGAGCTCGCAGTCTAAGGGAGGAGACAGCAACAAACAACTATGTCCAGAAAAGATATTTAGAGGATAAGATTAAGAAGGACTAGGAAAAACTTGTTGCAAACAGTAAGACATATTTCAAGGAAGCCAAAGAAGGTAGGAGGTAGAGATGAGTAGGGAGTGAGTTCCAGGTGTGGGAAAGGGACAGCTACTAAATACTCTGAATTGAGAGATGGGAGTGTTCTGTGTGAGGAACAACACGGAGGCCAAGTGTCACTGAATTATAGAGTATGTTGGTAGGGGTGAGGGATGGGGTGTACAGTGTAAGAATACAGGAAAGACAAGAAGGGGCTAGGTTATGAGTGGTTTAAAAGCCAAAGAATTTTGTGTTTGAATCTGGAGATATAAAGGAGCACCTGAATTTATGAAGTAGAGAGGTGACCTAGTCAGACCTGTGCTTTAGGAAGTTCATTTTGACAACTGAGTGGAGGATGTAATTCAATGGAGAGAGACCTGAGGTAGGGAGACCAACCAGCAGGTTATTGCAATAGTCCACGTTTGAGATGATGAATACTTGTACTAGACTGGTGGTTGTGTCAGAGGAGAGAAGGTGGCATATATGAGAGATGTATGAGAGAGAGAGAAGTATGAGATAAGACAGAAACAAAAGGACTTGGCCTCTGGCTACAGGTAAAGAAACTGAGAATGACACCTGGGTTGTATGCCTGAGTGATTGGAAGGATGGTGGTACCTTTAATAGTAATAGGGAAAGTAACAAGAAGGTAAGGTATAGGGGAAAGATAGTGACTTCAGTTTTGGATGTGAGTTTAATATGTCTATGGGACATCCAATTCAAGATGTGTAAATGGCAGTTGGAGATATAAGACTGGAGGTCATGAGAGAGGTTAGGACTGGACAAATGAATCTGAAAATCATTTGTATAGAAATGGTAATTGAAGTCATGCAGATTCATAAGATAAGAAGAGAAGAATGCCCAGGGCAGAGCTCTATGGCTCTGTGTGACACATGGTTATCAAAGTGTTACCTGATGAAGATGGAGCAAAGGAGACTGAGAAGGAGTGGTCACATAGGTAAGAGGAGAACCAGGAGATAGTAGTGTCCCAAAAACACTAGAGAGAAGGGAGTATCAAGGAGGAAGTAATTCATGGTGTCAAGGGCTACAGAGGTCGGTAAGGATGAGGACTGAGAAAAGACCATTAGATTTGACAATTATGAGAACATTGGTAACTTTGAGGAGAGCAGCTTTACCTCAGTGATAAGGTATCCAGACTATGAAGAGTTAAGAGAGTGAGAGGAAAGGAAATGGAGGTATCTTTATAGATGTCCTTCTCCAGGAGTTCCACCAGAAGAGAAGAGGGAGGAGAGAGCTATAGGATGATAGAAATGACAGGACTTGTGAAGATGGTTGACTCAGTTGAGGGTTTTTTGAGGATTAATGAGTCATGGGAATGTTACAGCCAGTAGGGAAGCAGCCAGTAGAAAGGAATAGATTAAAGATGAGTGAAAGAAAGGAGATAATAGAGCAATGTGCTGGAGAAGATGGGATGGAACAGGATCACTTCGACATGTAAAGGGATTTGCCTTGGCAAGGAGGAGGGCCAATTTCTTCATATGAGACAGGGGTGAAAGAAGGAGATAGTAGCAGAAGGTATCTTAGTGATGTCAGATGAAGAGAAGGGTAAATTTGTTGGTCTTTTCAGAAAAATAGAGCTAAAACTAGTTCAGACACTGTAGTTGAAAACTGTTGATGTACTGGTCTAATAATTTCTTTCATGAAATGAGTTTTAAACTGTTACCTAATATACTTTCCTTAATCTTCAGTTTTAATTGTAATGCTTTCTGTTAAAATACAATTTTTAACCGTTTTGCTTTGTTGTATTTTTCCAAAAAGATATTTGTCACATTTTTCAAATTAAATTTTTATTAATAACCTTTGTTTTTTCAATGCCTACATTTCTTTCTGTATATGTATCCCTCTCTTGTTCAGAGATCCATCTCCTTTTTTTTTTAAAGAACTTATAAAAAAAGAAAAGGAACAAGAGGAGAAAAAAAATCACTAAGATTGATCAATACATCAAAAAATATGATAATCTTTTTGTTATTTTATCCCCTGGATCCCTCTACCTCTTCAAAAGCAATAAGGGGAGGGGAGGTGTTTTCTCATATCTCTTCTTTGGGGCTATCTTTGTTCTTTGTAATTTTGTAATAGTTTTCAGTTACTTTATGGTGATGTTTCTTTTTATTTACCTTGTTGGTATCAGGCTTATTGTTTGGCTCTGTTTACTTTACTTTGCATTTGTTGATTATAAGTCTTTCCATGCTTTTCTACATTTATCACATTTATAATTTCTTACAGCACAGAATATTCCATTACCTTCATGTACAACAGTTTTGTTTACCCATGACTCAGTTGATAGGCATTTACTTTGTTTCTAGTTCTTTTCTATCCCAAAAAGTGCTGCCATAAATGTTTTGTTTTTATTTGACACTTCCTTTTTATCAGTGTTGGATTTGGGGTATATAGCAGAGGCAGTTGATAGCACAGTAGATTGAGTGCTGGACCTGGAGTCAGGAAGAAAAGACCTTAGTTCAAATTTGGCTTCAGACACATACTAGCTGTGGGACCCTGGGCAAGTCAATTAACCTCTGTTTGCCTCAGCTTCTACATTTGTAAAATGAAAATAATAATAACATCTATCTCTCAGGGTTGTTGTGAGGATCAAATGTGATAATATTTGTTAAAAGCACGGGACCTGACACATAATAGGCACTATGTAAATGCTTATTGCCTTCCCTCTGTAGAATTTCCATCAAATGGTATGGATATTTTAGCCTCTTTATTCACATAATTCTATATTGCTTTTCAGAATGCTTGGATCTTTTTATATCTCCAATAGTGTATTAGTGTGTCTGTCTTACCCCTTCCAGTCTTGACTGTTTTCTGTTTATTACCATCTTTGCCAGTTTTCTAGGGGTAAGGTGAAACCTCTGGGTTATTTTGAATTGCATTTTTTTTTAGTTTTTAGTGATTTGAAGCAGTCTTTCAGATGTTAATAGTTTGCAATTCTTTTAAGAACTGCTTGTTCCTATCATCCAGCCATTTATGTATCAGAGAATAGTTTTTGGTGTTACATTTTAGTTTTTCATATATAAAAATGCATATATACATATACGTACACATATATGTATACATACATAAATATATGATAAACTTTTATCTGATAAATTTGTGGCAAATGAATTTTCCCATTTTACTTCTTTCCTTCTTGTCCTAGATGTAAGAAGCCTTTGAATGTCATGTAATCAGAATTATGTCTTTTATATTTTTTAATTGCCTCTATCCTTTGTTTGGTTAAGAATATATCCAGTCATAATTATGAAAGATATATGTTCTACTTCCCTTATAAGCTGATCTTTAATATTAACGTTACATATCCATTTTCAGTTTATTGTGTAATATAGTATAAAACATTGGTCTGAACCTATTTTTTCTAGACTTCTTTCCAGTTTTTCCAGCAGTTCTTATCAAATGGGGAGGTTTTTTCCCAAATAACTTACGTATATGGTTTATCAAAAATTGAGTAATTTAATTATGTTATTTCTGATTGTATTTTATCTAGTCTGTTTCATTTATGTATTTTTGTAACCAATACCAACAGGTTTTGATGACTGCTGCTATTACTTAGTTTTTAAGAGAAACAACATCTTTTTGTTAAACCTTTTAGCAGAATCTGCTTATTCAGTGATAATATTGACTATTTTACATTGATATCTTCATTTCTTTTTTTTTTCAAAGAATATCAAAGAATATCCCAACAACTAAAGATGTTGAGCCATTACTTGAAATTGATGGTGACATAAGGAACTTTGAAGTGTTTTTGTCTTCACGAACACCAGTTCTTGTGGCTCGAGATGTAAAAACCTTTTTGCCATGTACTGTAAACCTGGATCCCAAACTTCGAGAAATTATTGCAGGTGGGTAATAGTGATTAGATTTTTTTTTCAAGTGTGTAAAGTTCTCATGATACTTGAGGCTCTCAAAGCTTCACTATTTCTTACTCAGTTTATTAAATTTCTCCTGGGACAGTGGGTGGCAGCATGATTTACTGCTTTCTGTGCATTTTGTGATCCAGCTACACTGACTTACCAGCAGTTCCACATAACACTCTATCTTTTTGGTCTGAGAGACAGCATGATGAATTCTGGTCCTGACTCTGCTAGTAACTATCTCTCTGATCTTTGGTATGTCAGTTCATTCCACTGACTTGAGTTCCTATCTAGAATCAAGAGGTTGTACTAGTTTTCTAAGATTCTTTCCAGTAATAAATTTATGTATTTTATAGATGACTCTGATAATGCTGTATCTGTTTTTGATCTGCCTTTTAAGGATATATTGTAAGGATAAATTCTAAGATGTATTGTAGGTAATTAATACCTTATCTTATGGGAGAATTAAGGAGTTATAATAGCTAAAATAAGAACTAGCTATAGCACTGTAAGATTTGCCAAGTGTTTTACAAAATGTGCTATTATTATCCTCATTTTGCCTTTGAATGAGGAAGATGAAGAAGAAAGAGGTTAAGTGACTTGCCCATAATTACATGGGGAGGGCCTCTCTGAAGCTGGATTTCAATTCAGCTCTTCCAGACTCCAGGTTTAGTTTTGTATCCTCTAGGTCACTTAGTTGTCTTTTTAATAGATTTTTCATAGAATTGTTGTAAGCATCAAATGAGACAATATATAAAGCACTTTGCAAATCTTGAAGTACTATATAAATCTTAGCTATTATTACCAAATTATTTTTTCCTATAAGATTTCTTTCTCTCTATCCATCTCTCTATCTTCTTTCAAGGGAATTGTGAATTTTTAAATGAAAGACAGGAAACTATTAAGATAACTTCACTTAAATAGCACTGGGCTTAAAGTCAGGAAGACCTGTATTCAAATCCCACCTCAGACACTTACTAGCTGTGTCATCCTGGATTTAGCCTCTTTAGCCTCAGGCTCCGAATATATAACATTGAGGAGGTTGTACTTGATAGTCTCTGAGATTCATTTCAGATATAAATCAATTATCCTTCAAAATAATAGTATTAAACATTAGATTTCTTAAAGAACAAGTATACTTACACTTTTAAAACAAATAGAATTTGGTTATCTTTAACATTAATCCCTAACTATTAACAATAGCAGCTTAATCTAATCTGATTCTTATTCTTCTTTCTAATGTACTTTGATGAATTTATTATTTAAGAAAGTGAGAAAATTATACTTTAGTTTTCACTGAGTTCCTTAGTACTTTCTTTGGAGGTGGTTAGTATTTTTTTCATCATGAGTCCTTTAGAATTTCTTGGATCACTGTAGTGTAGCTAAGTCTTTCACAGTTGATCAACATTACAACATTGCTGTTACTGTACACAATGGTGTCCCAGTTCCTCTCACTTTACTTTCCATTAGTTCGTGTAAGTCTTGCTATATTTTTTTCTGAAATTACTCCCTTTGTCATTTCTTATAGCACAATAGTACACAATCACAGTCATATGCCACATATTCAGCCATTCTCCAATTAATGAGCATCCCCTTAATTTCCAAATCTTTGCCACCACAAAAAGAGCTGCTATAAATATTTTTGTACATGTAGTTCCTTTTCCTTTGATCTCTTTGGGATATAGACTTAATAGGGGTATTATTGGGTCAAAGGGTATGAATAGTTTTATAGCTCTTTGGGCATAGTTCCAAATTGTTCTCTAGACTGATTAGACCAGTTTATACCTTTGCCAGCAGTTTATTAGTGTGTCTGTTTTCCCTCATTCCCTCTAACATTTGTCATTTCTAACAAATGTAAGAGGTTACGTGATAACTGTTTTAATTTGCCTTTCTCTGATCAGTAGTGACTTAGAGCATTTTTTGTATGACTATAAATAACTTTGATTTCTTCTGAAAACTGCCTGTACATATCCTTTGACCATTTATCAATTGGAGAATGGCTCTTATTTTTATAAATTTGACTCAGTTCTTTATATATTTGGGAAATGAGGCTTTTATTAGAGAAACTTGCTTTAAATATTTTGATATTACTTCATTGTTTATGGTACCTTTTAGCAAAATAGTTTCCCTGATTATTTCTTTTAATTAGATTTCTTTTTCCTTTTCCTTTTCTGATATCATGATTGCTACCCCTGCCTTTTTTTTTTACTTCAGTTGAAATGTGATAGATTCTTCTCCAGCCCTTAATTTTAACTCTGAATTTGTCTTTCTGTTTCAGATGTGTCTCATAAATAACATATTGTTAGATTCTGGTTTCTAATCCATTTTGCTATTGGCTTCCGTTCTATGGGTGAGCTTATCCCATTCACAGTCACAGTTATGATTACTGTGTATTTTCCTCCATTCTATTTTTTTCTGTTTATCCTTCTCTCTGTCTCTTTTTTTATCCTGTTCCTCTTCAGAAATCTCTTTTTGCTTCTTTTTTATCTGCCTTCCTTTTTATCATTCTCTTGCCTCACTCTCCGTTTTCTCCTCTCCCCAATATATCTTATCCCCTTCCTCTCCTATTTCCCAGTTGGGTAAGATAGATTTCTATAACCAACTGAATGTGTGTGTATATTCTTCCCTCTTTGAACTAATTCTGATGAGAGTGAAGTTCAAGCATTATACACCCATCCCTCTTTTCCCCTCTACTATAAAAATTCTTCCTTATGCTTTTATGTGAGAAAAATTTTCCCATTCTACCTCTCCCAACCTCCTTCTCCTAGTGCATCCCTCTTTCTCACCACTTCATTTTTTTTGTAGATCATCAACAAAATCAGCTCATACTTTTGCCCTCTGTCTATGTAGATGCCTTCTGACTCTCTTAATAATAATAAAGTTCTTAGGAGTTATATGATTTATCTTCCCATGTAAGAAGGTAAACAGTTTAACTTTATTGAGTCCTTTATGATTACTCCTTCATGTTTACCTTTTTTATGCTTCTCTTGAGTTTTGTGTTTGCATGTCAAGTTTTTTACAGTTATCCCTTCCACTTCATGGGGATTAGGGACATGGTGCCCCACAGTCTGGAAAATCTGTGTAAAATTTTTTGTCTCTCTCTTCATACCAGAGAAGGAATCTGAATTATTATGGTATTAAAAGATAAAATATATTGATATTAGATAATACTATACATATAGTTTATGCATTTCTGAGCTTCCGAACTTTTGTGTGTCATCTGTAGCTTCTGCAATACTTCCTCCAAAATTCCCATTTAATTTCTCATGCCAACCTGTAGTATATCAAAACTGCGATGGGAAAAGTTACTATGTGGAAGGGATAACTGTATTCAGCTCTGATGTTTTCATCAGGAATGCTTTAAAGTCCTCTGTTTCCTCAAATGTTTATTTTCCCCCCTGAAGGATTATAATCAATTTTTCTGGGTAGGTTATTGTAATCCTAGCTTCCTTCCTTTCTGGAATATCATATCCCAAGCCCTCTGATCCTTTAATGTAGAAGCTGCTAAATCTTGCGTGATCCTTACTGTGGTTCCATGGTGTTTGAATGGATACTTTCTGGCTGCTTGGAATATTTTCTTCTTGACCTGGGAGAACTTGGATATAATGTTCCTTGGAGTTTTCATTTGGAGATTTCTTTCAGGAGGTGATCAGTGAATTCTTTGGCAGTTTTCTTTATATTTTCTTGAAAGATGATGTCTAGGCTATTTTTTTTTTTTGGTTACTGATCATGGTTTTCAGGTAGTCTTATAATTCTTAAATTATTTCTCTTTAATCTATTTTCCAGGTCAGCTGTTTTTCCAGTGAGATATTTCACATTTTCTTCTATTTTTTCACTTTTACCTTTCCTTTATTGTTTCTTAATGTCTCATGGCATCATTAGCTTCCTCTTGCCCTATTCTAATTTTTAAGGAATTATTTTCTGCAGTGAGCTTTTGTATCTTGTTTTCCATTTTGTCAGTTTTACTTTTTAAGAAGTCCTTTTCTTTGGTGAATTTTTGCACTTCCTTTTCCATTTAGCCTATTCTGTTTTTTAAGGAGTTCTTTTCTTCAGTAAATTTTTATGCCTTTTTATTTACCATTAGGTATTCACAAATATCTCCAGGTCTTTGTCATAAAAGCGGCTGTCTTACTTTGCTTGCCTTATGTTGTAAAAAAAAAAAATGTTTGAATCCAAATGGAAGACATTTACCCCTGTTAAATGTGTGAAACATTTTGATTTAATGAATAGAAAGGGAACTTGTATTCAAATTCCACTTCTGATACAAACTGGTTATGTGATGGTGGGTGGGCAAGTCACTGAACTTCCCAAAATGTGACAGTCAGAACTAATACTACAATTGCAGAATAGGTGTTGATCTGCATTGGTTGAGGAATTTTCTTATATACAACATTCCTTATCTGTTTTATATCAAAATGTAAATAAAGTTAGCCTCACATGGCCTATTTTTATGCAGCCATGCTACCTCTTTGTCATCACCATTCCCCTTTTTATATGTTTGCTAACTATAGCTTTAATAATGCATTCCACAATTTTAACAGCAACAGTAATAATAATGATAATAATAACAATCGCTAACATGTAATGCTTACTATGTGCCAGGCACTGTGATGAACACTTTACAATTACTATCTCATTTGATCCTCACAACAATCCTGTGAGGTAAATGCTATTATTACCCTCATTTTACAGATGAGCAAAGCAAAAAGGGGTTAAGTTACATGACTAGAATCACACAGCTAGTAAGTGTATGAGGCTAGATTTGAACTCAGGTCTTCCTGACTGCAGGCTGCAATTTTTACCAGGAATTGCAGTCAGATTTGTTGATGTATAGTTTGTAGGTACCATCCTTTATCCAGTTCTAAAATGGAGACATTATTTATCTTCTCAGTCCTGTGTAGGCTTCCTGAACCAACTGAACCAGGTAGTTTTCTGCCTCAATTGTTTTCTCTTCCCTTGGGCCTCACTCCCCAAGTAGTTCTTTTATCCGAATTTCAACAGAAACAAGAAAGTAGTGAGAAAATCTTTAGCCATTTAAGGGAAAGGAAGATTTGGTAACGGTTGAAAGGAGTCATCAGTGTAAAGGGAATTTGAAAGGCTTTAACGACTATAAAATACAAAATATTATCAAGATTTATTTTAATAGAGTTAACTGCAAAGGTTTTAATTTAAATTCTAAATTCTTAAGTTGAGAAATTTTATTTTTCTTTTTCTGGTCAGGAAATAAATGTAATTACTGAGTATCAGTGTAAGATTAATAGGAAAAACTTTGTGTCTAGAACCTTAAGGTTTATAGAGCATTATCAGGGATAAGTAAATAGGAAAAATGTGACATGTCCCTTGGAAAGTTGTATTTTAAATTTCCTGAAGTTCCCTAGGCATTAGGAAGTCCAAATTGAGCCCTCTTTCCTATGTTTGGCAGAAATGTGACATTCTAAATGTTTTATAATAATTAAAGGTTTCAAGTGATTTATCATGTAATGTTTATTTTCATTCTGTCCTGCTATTCCAACAAGAATGTTTTCTGGGGAGCAGCAGATACTCCTGTCCCTAATAGCTCTTGTAGAGTGTATATTTTGGTGGAGAGAGGAGACAGAGTCTGCCTCGCCAGCCTAAATTCACATTTTCCCTTTGTTACTGTGAGCAAACCAGACTTCTAGGTCTGTTAGTCAAGAAGTATCAAGTAAGCTCCGGTTATGTTCAAGTGGCCCAAAATAAGAAGGGATAGCTAATATACTGGATAATAGATTCACGAACCAGAACTATAAAGATCTTGACAGGGCAGCATTATTTACTTTACGTTCTTCTCTATCATTCTCTGAAACTAATAGCTTCCATTGACGTTCAGTTCAAGAATTTATTCTCTAACTGTGGAATAAAAGTTGTCTGTCTTGAGAGCTAATTGATGAATACAGTCATGAAAATCATGACATCAAAATGGTGAAAAGGTCATATTGGCAAGTACTTATACTCTATTAATTATCATCAAGGCTAGAGTAATATATGAAAATAAAAGAACATGGTGTAAGGCCAGAGACCTTAAACAGCACTGCCTGTTAAAGAGATGAAACAGAACACTAATGAGAAGGAGAAGATGTGTTCTCCATTTATGCTAAGTAGGTGGGTTATTCTGTTTTGGACGGCTTAGAGAATTTTGGTGAGGGAAACCTTTCCAACGTTCTTATTTCTGACAAGTTAATAATGTTATCTTTTTTTTTTTAAACCAGACTAGCTAGTTGAGGGAGTGGAGTAGTAGGTTGACTGACCTGCTCAAGAGAAGGCACTTTGATTTCCTGTACCATTATTCTGTATTTCTCATTTGATACTTAACATTATCGTATTATAGTTATTTTTACATGTACATGTCACTCCTAAACTGAAATAAGTTCCAAGGCAACAGCTAGCTTACAAATCTTATTTTTTTTAATATCTCAAAGTGCAATTCACTTAGTAGAGATGATGCTAATGATATGTCATAAAGTAAGAGTGATCCCATTTTGTGTGAATTCTCTGTAACTTTGGGTTTCATTATGCTTATGGCTTTAGAAGCTGTTTCCAAACTTAGCTACTGGCAGAATATCAAGACAGAGATTTGGAAATCAAAGTGACTTAACATAAAGTATATTGTGCTTTAGTACTAGCACCTTTGCTCCTAGAGACTCAAACTTTATGTTGCTGCCTTAATTTTGTGCCACTGTGTTTTTTAAATTATTTTTAATGTGATAACTAGGTGGCCCAGTGGATAGAACACTGAGCTTGGAATTAGGAAGATTCATCTTCATGCATTCAAATTTGGCCTCAGACACTCTCTAGCTATATGAGCTATGTGAACCTGGACAAGTCACTTAACCCTGTTTACCTGTTTCTTATCTGTAAAATGAGCAGGAGAAGAAAATAACTAACTATTCTAGTAAATCTGCCAAGAAAAGACCAAATGAGGTGGTGAAAAGACCAAATGAGGTGGTAAAAAGTTGGATACGAATGACTGAACAACAACAAAATTTTTTAATAGTGTTTCATGGGAATAGAAGGAGTTATCAAATAATAGCAGACTTTATTGACAGCCTGCATCCATCTCTATACCTTATGTTAGGTTTTAGGTGGAAAAAGTTTTTCTGTCAGGTGTTATGTTAGTGATAACTGACTATTAACTCTAATAAGCCTTTCCTTTTAACATACTCAATTTCCACAGCAATGTGTACAATTGAAGTTAAACTAGCATTAGACATTGGACATTTTCAGATTCCCTTGGAGAACACGGACTATGAACAAAATAGGATTTAAAGCCACATTGATTATTTCCCTACTAATGGTGCTAAAGTACTGTAGGTGTTTTGACATAGCATATTATCTTCAGTTTGTTTAACAAAATGGAAATTATGGCAATATTTTAAATTTTGTTGCCATTTGGAAATGGCCTGTTACCTTTAAAAAACTGAGACTAGCAACAATATCTTACTTTGCTAACTAGACCTAGTGATTTTGTATTTCTAAAATGGTTTTTTTTCAACAAAGAAACAAAAGGCTATTTTGAAATTGATCCTCTAATTTTCTCATTGATCAACTGAGTTTTAATCATCTGAATTAGTACTGCCCTTTCTTTAGCACCTCGTTTCTAGAGGTCTATCAACTCGCCTTAATTATATTAATACTTACTTTGTATAAATCAGCAGTTCTTTAATTTCAGATTTCTTTGATCTGAGCAAGTCAAAATCATTTATCCTACTTGAATGTGATATGAACTACAAAAAATAATAGAGATTTAAATTATATTTTTCTTTCTTTTCAATGTCTGTGAATAATTCAATATTTTAGATGTTCGTGCTGCAAGAGAACAGATTGGAGGACTTCAGTATTCCACTATGCAGCTAGATGTGAATCATCGAGCCCCGTCTCCGTTTAGTCTGCCTGCAACTCTGAGTTCTTCAACTTCCTTTAATGGACCGTTTCCTGGTAATATGATATCACCACAACCTCCTAGCAGCTCTTACAGTGGCCTGACAGGACCTCAGCATCCCTTCTATAACCGGGTAAGTCAATGCTACTGCCTTGTCATTTCAAGAATTGGCTTTCAGTGTGATGCCATAATTAAGTAGTTCGTGGTTTCCTTTTTTTTTTAAATTGTATTTTGTTCTTAAAATATAAAGGAAACTATAAAGATTGTATTTAAAATAGTTGACTATTGAGGTAAATATTCAAGAGAGAAGAGAGAAATTAAATTAGAATGAGTTCTAAGTATAATCGAAATATAAGATGTACTTTTAAATTTCATAGGGAAATAATTTTGACATAGTGTGTATAATCAGGCAATCGGAACTTGTTCTAATATGCATACATCTTCTATAACATATACACACTGATATAAATAGAAACATGATTTAACTTGAAGATCATCCTGAGTTTTTGTTTATGCATATTTCACTTGTCTTGTTTAATGTTTTAAATTGACATTTGAGATAGCTAGGTGGCAGCGTAGCTGTGGGTAGAACTCAGGCCTGGAATCAGGAAGACCTGAATTCAAATGTGGCTTCAGACACTTATCGGTTGTGTAACCCTGAGCAAGTCACTTAGCTTTGTTTATTTCAGTTTCCTTATCTGTAAAATGGGGATAATAACAGTACCTACATACCAGGGTTGTTGTGGATGAGTTGAGTTAATATTTGCAACAAGAACAAAAAAAAAAGATTAGCATAGTGCCTGGTACACTCTAGGTAATCTATAAATGCTCATTCTCTTCGCCATCCTGCTTATTTGGATCTTTCATAAACTTTGGTCAATTTTTTGTTTTTGGTATTTTTTTTGTACCTCAGAAAATAAAGTTAGTAAAAATAGAAAACTACTGAAATTCAGAACTCAGAATTTTTAGTGTTGATTTTTATAGTTAAATATGACATTTTACATATTTATGAATGTAAAGTAAAATTTGAGAAGCATGAATTTTTTCTTACAAATGTAAATTTATAGGGATTTGTGCTTGAATATAAACAGTATAATCTATATGTTATGATTGTCAGTAATATAGAGCTGCTAATTCATAATAAATGTGTAAAAACTACTTTTACTTTCTAGAAGTTTGCACTCATGAACCATGACTTTGGACGCACTAGGGAATTTGTGACTGGGGAAATGGAAACCAGCTTAAATAAATTCAAACAGGATTGATCTTACACAACCAAATTGAAGAGGAAAGAACCATCTTTTGTTGATTAGTCATCCTAAACATAGTTCTTGCATCGAGGCAAATTTGGTAAAACTTAGATTTGTGCTTTGTGGTTCCATGGCAGCAATTTATCTTCAACAACCTCCATGCTGAGTTTGGGTTCCACTACGACTACCTAGGGCCATTGCTGATAGGAAAAATCAACCTGCCAGAATACATTACATTTAGGATGCTATGCAAGGGCTGTTTGATGTAAAGAATGCACAGTTTATGAGGATTTTAAAAATATTAATTTAAAAAAGGAAACTCAAATAAAATTGAATATGTAATTAGTAAGGTCATTGGCCACAGACATCTTATGTCAGCTGCCGTGATTATTCTACCTTTGTTACGAGAACAGAAATAAATTTCATAAGTGAAATTTTAATGCAACAACTTTCATCATAAAATTTATCTGTAGAAGCAGCAATTTGGCAACCAGAGGTCATGTTCTACACTGTTTTAGTCTAGTGGAAATTTTATTCCTGTAGATTTTATGTAAAATCACCTACCGGTCAAAATTCATACTTTAGCACAGATTGTGTCAATTGATATTTAGATACTAGTTGAAAGTCTGAGATTCAGAAACATCTTTTAAAAGTGAGATAAGTGAGAGAAAAGTAATATAGATAATTAGGCTGAGTAGTCACTAACAGTGATTGCTATTTTCTCAAGATTATAGTGTTTTTGACCCATTTTTCTGAGGAATAGTCTGTTTTATCCTTGATAGTGAAAGCAGAATAGTATTCTCGGGACTAAAAAAACTAGACAGGTTTCAGAAACTTAATAGAATTAAGACTTATGAATTTTAATGTATATCTACCATAGGTAGGGTAAAATTTTAAAACAAAATTTCAGTTTATCCAGTTATAATATTGTCATAAAATTTTAGCTGAGCACTGTATTTCACTCTTGCAGTAACATACTTGCTTATTAAAAATTACTCCTAAGTCTCAATATAATGCTGCCCTTCAGGTCACTGCCAGAGGGTTTAACATAGCTGGGGTCTTTTTTAGCATATTAGAATAGCTAAATTACCTTGGATGATATCTAAGTTAGATCCTTCTGATAGCATTCTTTATATAGAATGACTGCTTAATTGTGAATTGGTTATACTGTGTATTTTGTTTACTGGAAGCAAAAAGGAGCCAAACTTTAGTTTTTTAAAAATATATAATATCTTTTGTGTTGATAGAACAAAGCAAAAATGTAAATAATTCCACTTTCCTGAATTTGTTTTTAATATAATATTATCTGTGCAAAATAAAGTTTTTTGGGGTTCTTTTTAGTTTACACATTAGGCTTTAAAAAGAGGAATTGCATTTTGTTGGATTAAGTTTCTTTTGATCATAATATAATTTGATTTCTGTAATTGTTTATCCCCCTTTTTTGTTACATGTTTCTTTCCATAGCCATTCTTTGTCCCATATGTTAACCCGCCAAGGTATTACCCTGGCAGTTTCCAACATCTCATCTCACGTCCATCTATAAAAACGAGTTTTTCCAGAGATCAGAACAGTGGCCTAGTAAGTATGTGAAGGGTAATGAAAATTTTGATCTAGATACATATAGATGACCTTAAAAAATAAGTCTGCTAATTTCCTTTCAGTACAAATAATATAAATTATTTATCTCTAAGAATTACTAAGCTATTGCTAATGCAAAATGTATTTTGTTTATGTTTAATTAGTAACTATATAGACGGAAAATTACTTTCAGTGTTAGTAAATATTAACTTGTTTGCAGTCATAATCTTCTGTTTTATAATAGTTTTCCTGTAATTTTTAATGAAAGTTGCCATCTATAAATTCTCATTTAATTTTCAGTGGACTTGAACATGAAATATCTAAAAATACTTACTATATTATATAAATGAGAGGTATTGAAAGGCCATCCTAAAGCATTTTATTAAACAAGTTAGTTAAAATTATTTTAAAAAAATATTATAAGAAAACAAAATACATTTTGTATTTAAATATCCTTTATTTCCAGTCCTTTGTGATAACTATGTTTTATTCAAATTTAAATAATTTCAAAAGAGAAAATAAACTACCTTTATGTATCTGTTTAAAGAGAAAAACACACTTCCCCCTTAAATAAATTTTTTCTGAAAAGAAGATTTAGAACTCAGAAAAGTTAATTAACTTACCTTTTTAATTCTAAAATAATGTTACTACCAGAAAAAGTTATTGAAATTTTTTTTAAAAAACTTAATTACATCTATAAAATGTTTACTTAACATTATGATACTCTTGAACATCATTTTCATTCATTGTCATATTTTGGTTCAAGCCTTAATTGATTTACCCATATTGTATTGTTTTGTTGTGTTGTTAGGAAGTTATCAAGGAGGATGCTGCTGAGGGGCTTTCTTCACCCACAGACTCCTCAATGGTAATAACTGAGTAGTCATGTGGTGTGGAACTCTAGCATCTCATTGCTTTTCAACAGTAATGATCTTATATTAATTGTAATTTTAGCAATTCACTAACACTGCATTTGTGTTGTGATGGGCAACTAGCATAGCATAGCTAAACACTAATAAGTTTAGTTTTTTTTTAATAAATTTAAAAGCTAGTATGTTTATTTACCCTGTAAGTCCTTTCTTTCCCCTATCTTACCTCTTCTTGAATTACCATAAAATGTATTTTTCCAGTTTTATTATTTATTTTCATTATTATTTATTTTTGCAGTTTTTATCAGTAGTTCATCACTGATTTGTAAGAGCTCTTGTACATTCCTAATTCTTTAGCACTAAATCTTTTATAACTAAAGTGTAATTTATCATTTTACTCTAGTCTTTATCACTACCATAATGTTGTTGTAGTTAGTGCTATATAGACAGAATAATTTTGCTTTTAAATACCCGGAATAGTCATTCAAGAACTACAGTGTTGAAATTGGAATCATATTCAGTAACTCCTACTTAAACCTGTGTCTGCAATTTGTACTCATATCATAAATGCCATATTTCTTTCTTTTCTACAGTAACCCACAGACTATATATAGTAAAATAAATTTGCTGCTAGAAGTACAAGGATATGTTATCATAAAAGAACTAATAGTCTTTTTTCACTAACATCTTAACATATGAATTCTTTTTAGTTGCAAGAAATTTTAATATAAGATTTTTCTCGTGTTCTTGTGTTTAATAAGACATGAATTTAGCATAAGAGCTTTGAAATAAACACTAGATATATTAATAAAATTCAGAGTCCTCTTGAATTCATTCCATGTGCTTCCTGCTATTTAATTTATTTTATTTTATTTAATAGTGCATTATTGCACGTGTAGGTATGACCAGTCTTGGTTCTAAAGCTCTTTTAAAATGTGGGACAGTCGATTGAACTAATTTAGTGAATTGTATCCTGAATTCCTACATACTTGTGAACTTGATGTGCTTTTAAATCAATTTTAAGATTCCAGTTTGTATTGATGGTAGTAGAAAAAAGATGAAATTATTTTTGTGCGTCTATTGAGAATATAAATTCTTCTGAATCATTAACATCTCAGTAGATATATTCAGGTCTTTTCAATTAGCCTCAAATGATGAACGCAGTAGCCCATAATTCTGTTGAAATGTTTAGGGAGTTTTTCATTCATAGATCAATTGACACTGTATACCATAATAGATTTTACTTACTTTATTACATATGTACATGATTACAAATGTTATTCTTTATGCTAAAAAATCTTGTGAAATATTTATGAAAACCAGACACAAGCATACTTTGCATATTAACCCTGGCTAGCATTGTTTAGTAGTATTAAATAATAATATTCAATCAATGCATCATAACCAAATTTCAGTGTAATGTCTTGATACTTAGCTGTAATATCATTAGGTCAGTTATTCTGTCAGTTGGTGATAACCTCAGCTTAACTCATAGTAGTCTTAATTCCCTTTAATATCAGTGTGCTTACTAATGACATTGTTCTTTATGTGTGCATAAACTTTGTTCAGGTCAGACTAATTTTTCCCTTGAAAGTTGAGTCACCTAATATCAAATGTCATCACAAGTATTAATGATGTTAGGTGAGATATGCCATCATTACGACCAGCTTAAGAGTCGTAATAGTTTGAACATGTTAAATTAGTTAGCATTCTACTCTAAATAATGTATAAATAAGAACATTCTGTGTTCTTTCATTTAGGAATAGTCTTCAAAGTTCATTTTTGAGAAAGGAGAAAATATAATCTAAGTGAAATGTTTAAAAGATGCTAAAAATAAGAATTAATTTTGTATTTCTGCCTGTTTCGTAAATTTGCTATACCATTTTGCTGTTTATAATATTAAAAGACAATGCTGTCATGTGCCTAGTATATGAATTCTTTGCTTTAAAAAAATTATCAGCTACAATAGCATATGAGATTGGTTTTTATAGACTAGAGAATTAATTAGTAAAAATAAGCAAAGACATTGTTCAATTTTTTAGGAGTTAACTCAGTAGTGGAAGTGAAAAGAAATCTATAAAGATGTTTTTCTGTGATCTTCTAACCAAAGCAACATATAAAATATTTTAAAATATAGATGATTTAACTAAAAGAAGTATTTTAAAAATACCAACATTTCATTATTACACTTCATTCTTGAAAATTATCTCAAAAATATATTATTTTAAATTAAATTTTTATAGGAAAAGCATTAAATGTGTTCCTGATCAAGGGCTAAATAAAAATAAGACAAATAGTAAGTGAGAAAATTAGAGTAATAATAAAGCCCTCTATTCATTTTAAATAATAAAATTAGGCCTCAAGTTCTACAAAATGGGCATGTGTATATTGTTGACAGTTAGCAACAAACATTTTTAAACCACTTGTTTTATGCAAAATACTTTGCCAAGTTCTCAGGATATAAGAATTTAAATTGGCTTGGTTTCTGACATCAAAGAGTACATTTCTTTAGTACATCAGTACTTTTTCATGGGCGTGGTAACTCATTCTGATAAATATCAAACCTCCTATGACTTATGGGCTTTAAGTGGGGGCTTTAAGAGATGGACTTTAAGAGATGTTGTAACCAAAAAATTTATTACGCTGAAGCCTGGTAATGACTACCCATTGTACTATGTAGGTATCAGAAAATGCTGCATACTTCAGTGCACTTTTGTGGGTGTTCCATACATTAGTGCAGATTTCAACCTAATCATGCCATCTTATCAAATATAATTCTTGTTGCCCATTCCCTCATAGGATCCTCCACAAAAAATTCACCCTACCTGATACAGGTATTCCTCTCGATCTTTTATATTTCATGAATAGCAATTGAGCATTTGTCATGGATAAATGTAGTAGATTAAAAAGTCTCACTCATTTATTGGAGTTCCTAATATGTTATCAACATTCAGAGGTTAACCCTCAGTAATTTGGATGGTGTTTGCCTCTTAAAGAATGATTCCAAATGTAGTTTGAATCCCAGTGCATTATTTTCCTCGCAGTAAATTTTCTTTGGTAAGTGGTGACATTGAGAATCATTCCGTAAATTGTTTTGAGCTGTACTCTCAAATTTCTCAAGTGGATTTTCAGCAAATGCTTTTTGTTGATGATGGTAATAGTATTTCATTATTTAATTTTAAAAAGTAAAGAACTTTTCTAGTTCTTGATTAATTGATAAATCATTTAAAAGTAAAGCTGCTCATTGTCAGACTAAACAAAGAGCACCAGGAAATAATGTGCTATAAAGTCAGTCTGTTATGTTTATTTCCAGTGCCTCTTTCATTTTAACAGCAATCAACGTTACTTTCAACTTAAGAACAACCAGCAACAACAATCAAAATCATAAAAACAATTACCAGGTCTTTAGAACAGTGATAAAATGATCTTCAAAATATTTTTCAAAGACTTATTAAGATTGTCTAGGAAATAAAAATATGTATGCCTTTATGTTCATATATTAGTTTAACCTAGAATAAAGAGATAAATGGATGTTTAATTAGTTTCAAACAAGTAGAAAGCTTAAGTATGAAAGGCTTAAGTTGAGGAGTTACCTATATATTCCTTTGTTCACTTCTGGTTTAGAATATCCTAATCTGCTTTTTAAAGAACTTTTGTCCTTATACCCAAACCATACTTTTTACTGTCTCTGCTTAGGAGGAGCCCAAGACAAGAAAGATAAAGATGCCATGGGTAAGGAATAGGGTGAATTCAGAACTGTTTTAAAGCCTGTTCAGTGTAGCTGCTCATGTTATCTAGTACTCATCAGTTCTTGTTAGTTTGTGAATCAGCTTGAAAAATGAAAATGATTAAAAAAATTTTCAAAGAATAACCCCATGCCCCCTTTTTTTTAGCTCAGTTAGAACCAGATAAGTTATTCTTTATTGTCTTTTGAAGGGTAACTTTAAAAAAAAGTAATTTATCCCATACTTGATACATATATACGTATTTGTACACACATATACTAGTTTCAGTGCCTTGATATTATAACTATCAAAAACTTAAATGATAAAATAAATTTCATTTAAGTTTTTTGTTTTTGTTTTGCTAGGCAGTGGGGTTAAGTACTTGCCCAGGGTAACACAGCTAGTAAGTGTCACGTGTCTGAGGTCGGATTTGAACTCAGGTCCTCCAGACAGGGTTGGTACTCTATCTACTGCGCTACCTTGCTGCACCCCATTTAAGTTTTATAAAAGTTCAGTGATTTTCAAAAGATTGCCTTGAAAACAAACCTTACAAATGTAGTGTTATATAAAACCTGTCTTTCAGACTCTCTATCTGCCAATTAATGTTTCATTTGTAGCTATGATTTTGATTTGAAGTAACAAAGCCCCATTTTCCTACATTATTAGCACTAGTTTGTTTTTTAATGAATTATTTCCTTATAGCAAAATAATACCAGTTTCAGATACTCTTAAAGTATCCAGGATCAGTTACATTCACAACCATTTTGTGTAGTTTAAAGTGCTCAATCTTGGACACTTCAAAACAAAAGTATGATGTTAGTAGAACCATACTACAGGGACATAATAAATAAGCTTTAATGAGTTAGTGTTGTCAACTAACTTGATATATTAACAGCAATACAAATTGTTTTAGAATATCTAACACCTGTAAGGTTTGATAATAAGAGTAATTGTCGCATGCTTTGACTTTAATTAGAATTTTAAAAATCTGCATTATTATAAAAACATATTAAAAATAGCATATCAATGCTTCCCACAATCATTTTTAGTTTCTTACTGCATGCAATAAAGGATTTTTCCGTAAAATGCTGTGGTTTGAGGTTGTTCCCCATACTCTGTAAACCTATTGTGAATAATAGAGCACTTTCTTTAAAATGTATTCCTGGACATACTCAGTGTTACGTAATGTTCATTTGAGTTAAAGAATTTTGTATATTACCGTTAGCAAAATAATAGAACTTTTGTTGTTAGAAAGAAATAAAAAAAAGTAAATAACCCTCAACTGTAATTTCTCAAATTAGGGAAATATTCTTTATTAATTTCAAACTGTAATTTTGTAATTACATTTAATAATCGGTCAATTCTGAAGTTTCACAGACTGGATACATCTGAATTTCGCTTCATATAAAATGTCTAAAACCATGTCAGTATTATATAGCAAATAATGATGTCCCATAATATATTGTTATAGAGTTAGATTCCAGGGTTTGGGTTTTGTTTTTTTTTTAAATAAAATGAATGATACAAGTGCTATTATTTATTTTAGTAATTACACGTTATGTTTGATGTCTTCATCTTAATATTATCTTTCATTCTGTTTTGTTCCTTTCTTAAAGCAGTGTAAATCTGGGTTTAACAAACAGAGACAGGTACAGCAACTTTTTGTGAATTCTCATTCACTTACCTTATTAGAATTGTTTAGAGGCTATCCTTGGCACTTTCAAGCTGGGCTGAAAATAAACTAATGCTCATTTTGATTTTTTTGTTTAGTTTGAAAAGCTGCTTTTAGCTTTTTGCATGGCATGAATTTCTGGCTAATGATTTCTAAGTATATTTATTAAAGAAAATAAAACTAATATTCCGTCAAAACATGTTTTGACACAAAATAAATTATCCCCAAAGTAATTTAACTTTTTAAAAATACCAGACTCTTTAAAAGAATGTAGGTGTTGCTTTTATGAAGAATAATTCAAATTTGTGTGTAACTTTTTGAAGTTTACGTTTTAACAAGTACTTCCAACATGCTATTTTTTGTACTTAATGTTAAAATAATTTTTTTCTTTGCCACTAAAGCTTGTTGACTTAAAATAAGAATACAGTTAAATTTTAGTCTTCCCATTGAAATAATCCATATGTTCACTCTGGATCAATACATTTAAATATTTTTAATTTGAAAATAATTGAAACACAAATTGGAAAAAAATTAAATTAGCTATATTTATTGGTACTTTGTTACGTCTTTTTAAATTTCCTAAGTTTTCCACCAGTAATGACATTTATGTAGTACTTTAAGGTTTACAGAAGTCTTTCCTTATATAGCAGCCCTGTGAGGTAGGTAATATAGACAAGGAAACTGAGGTTCTGAGAAATTAAGTGACCTACCCTTTGTTGTTAAACAGCTAGTAAAGTTTTGAGGGCAGGATTTGAACTCAGATTTTTTTTTTTTACTCCAAAATGTTCTGTCTACTATACCAAAAAAATCTGATATGGTAGGTTATTTTTATTCAAGATCCATTTCAGGATAATTATGATCTGTGATTATTGTTCTGGAAAGGACCTTGCAGTTAAAATTAAAAGGTATTGCATTAATTGATTCCAAACTTTCCAAATATATCTTACTAATGAATTTTAAATGAGCAGAACTTTTATTTATTCATTATGGATAGATTTTTAATATATCACATAAGTGGTTAGAATTATAGTGTTAGTGGTTTTAAAAACTGCCTAATAGTTTAGTTTTTTAAGCAGTGAAGATAAAGTAATAGCAGTGTGAATTCTTAGTATTTTATTTTTTAAAATTTTTTATTATTTTTAAATTTTTTTCTTCCTTTTGTAAAATATTTTTGTGTTCCTTAAAGGTGTCTACTTATCTTAAAAAAGTATAATTAGAAGTGAATGATTAGCTGAGAGACTTGAAACGACTTTGCCATGTTTTTTAAATTTAATTTTATTCTTTTCATTTAACAAAAATCTGCTTTATCTCCCTTCTACTCCCTCAATTGAAAAACAAAGGAAAAAAAGGAAAAAAAAAACCTTTATAATAAATGTGAATGATTAAGGAAAGCAAATTTGTGCATTAGCCATGTCTGATAAATATGTCTCATTCTGTACTCTTCAGTCCCTCCTTTGTCAAGAATAAAAATATCATCATTATTTCTTTGGAATTATGGTTGGTGATTACATTGATCAGAGTTCTTACATCTTTCAAAGTTACTTGTCTTTACAGAGTTGTTGTGATTGTATACACTGTTGTCCTGGTTCTGCTCACTTTACTCTATATCAATTCATACAAATCTTCCCAGGTTTCTCTGAAACCATCCTCTTCATTATTTTATGGCACAATGGTATTCCCTTATATTATGTTTGGTTCAGCTATTTCTCAGTTTATTGGCACTTCCTTTCTAGTTCTTTTATGCAACATAAGGAACTCCTAAAGATATTTTGTTCATATCAGTCCTTCTTTGATCTCTTTTGAGGATTAGGCATTTTTTATAGCATTATTGGATTAAAGGGTATGCACAGTTTAGTAACCTTTTGGACAGAATTACAAATTACTCTACGGAATGGTTATTCCAATGTCACTCTGTAATGTTATAGTTAGTTTTTATTTGAGAAAAAAAATTCAAGTAGCACAGAGATACAAGATGTTATACATAATTTAAAACAAGAAAACCACAGCCTAGAAGGCTTTTCTCCAATGCAACTTCTTACACAAATACGTTTTTAATAATATTTTATTTTTCCCAATTGTATCTAAAATAATTTTTGACATTTGTTTTTTTAAAATTTTGAGTTTCAAATTCTCTGCATACCTCCCTTCCCACTCTCCACCCTGAGATAGTAAGCAATTTAATGTAAGTTATACTTGTGCAGTCATGCAAAACACATTTCCTTATTAGTTACGTTGTGAAAGAAAACAACTCTCCCTCCCCAAAATAAAGAAAGTGAAAACCAGTATGCTTTGATCTGCATTCAGATTCCATTGTTTCTTTCTCTGGAGGTAGATAGCATTTTTCATCATAAGTCCTTTGAAATTGTCTTGGATCAGTGTAATCCTGAGAATAGCTAAGTCATTCACAGTTCTTCGTCGTACAGTTTTACTGTACAATGTTCTAGTTCTGCTGACTTTCACTTACATGTGAGTCTTTAAAGGATTTTCTAAAATCATCCTGCTTGTCATTTCTTATAGTACAATAGTATCCCATTATAATCATATACCACAATTTGTTCAGCCATTTCTAAATTGATAGACATCCCCTCAATTTCTAATTCTTTGCCACCACAACAAAAGCTGCTATAAATATTTTTGTACAAATAGGTTCGTTCTCTCTCTCTCTCTCTCTCTCTCTGTCTCTCTCTCCCCCCCACCCCTTTAATTTTCAGGATTTCCAATTTGGTGCTTATTTGGGGGTTTTTAATTTGTTCTTTTTCTGTTTTTTATAGTTGTATGCCCATTTCATTGATTTGTTCTTTCTTTATTTTACTGATGTAAGCATTTAGAGATATAAATTTCCTCCTGGTTTGGCTGCATCCCGTACATTTTTGTATGTTGTCTCATTGTTGTCGTTCTCTTTAATGAGGTTATAGATTGTTTCTGTGATTTGTTCTTTGACCCACTCATTCTTTATGATTATTTAGTTTCCAATTAATTTTTAACCTATCTTTCCATGACTCTTTACTTAATGTAATTCTTATTGCATTATGATCTAAAAAGCATACACTTAATATTTCTGCTTTTCTGCATTTGGCTGTGAAGTTTTTATGCCCTAATATATGGTTAGTTTTTGTGTAGGTGCCATGTACTGTTGAGAAAAAGGCATATTCCTTTCTATTCCCATTCCATTTTCTCCATAGGTCTAGCATATATAACTTTTCTAAAATTCTTTTCACCTCATTACCTTTTTTTTAAAGCTAGATTTATCTAATTCTGAGAGGAGAAAGTTGAGTTCCCTCACTAGTATAGTTTTCCTGTGTATTTCCTCCCGTAACTCATTTAACTTCTTTAAAAATTTGGATGTTATACCATTTGATGCATATGTGTTTAGCATTGATATTGCTTCATGATACATGGTTGCTTTTAGCTTTTAGCAAGATGTAGTTTCCCTGCTTATGCCTTTTAATAAGGTCTGTTTTTGTTTTTACTTTGTCTTAAGATCATGATTGTTACCTCTGTTTTTTTTACTTCACATTTACAGTTATGTTTACTAACATGTATTTCCTTCCATCCTATTTTCCCCATTTATCCTTCTCTCTCTCCCTCCTTTGACCCTTTCCCTTCTTACAGGTGTTTTACTTCTCGCCACTGCCTCCCCCAATCCACCCTCCCTTCTCTTATTCCCCTCCACTCCTGCTTCTGTATAGGGTAATATAGATTTCTGTACCCAACTGAGTCTGTACATTATTCCCTCTTCGAGCCAATTCCGATGAGAGTAAGGTTAAAGCAATACTTGCTACCCTCCCACCCATTTTCCCCTCCATTGTAATAGCTCTTTCATGCCTCTTTTATGTGAGATAATTTACCCCATTCTACCTCTCCTTTTCTCTTTCTCCCAGTACATTCCTCTTTCTTATTCATTTTAGTTATTTTTTTGTCATCCTATCATAATCAACTCATACCCACACCCTCTATCTATACTTCTTTTAACTGCCCTTATAATGATAAAATTCCTAAGAATTACAAGTATCATCTTCCCATGTAGTAATATAAACAATTTAACCTTATTTGAATCCCTTATGATTTCTCTTTCCTGTTTACCTTTTTATGTTTTTTTTTTTGAGTCTTGTATTTGAAGATCAGGTTTTCTGTTCAGCTCTTGTCTTTTCATCAGTAATCTTGAAAGTCCTTTTTTCCTGTAAATGTCTATTTTTTCCCTTGAAGGATTACACTCAGTTTTGCTGAGTGGGTGATTCTTGGTTGTAATTCTAGCTCCTTTGCTTCGGGAATATCATATTCCAAGCCCTCTGATCCTTTAATGCAGACGCTGCTAAATTCTGTGTAATCCTGACTGTGGCTCCATGATATTTGAATTATTTATTTCTGGTTGCTTGAAGTATTTACTCCTTGGCCTGGGAGCTCTGGAATTTAGGTATAATATTCTTCGTAGTTCATATTTTGGGATCTTTTTCAGGAGGTAATAGGTGGATTCTTTCCATTTCTGTTTTACCCTCTGTTAGGATATCAGGGCAGTTTTCCTTGATGATTTCTTGAAAGATGATGCCTAGGCTCTTTTTTTGATCATGGCTTTTGGGTAGTCCAGTAATTCTAAAATTATATCTCCTGTATCTGTTTTCTAGATCAGTTGTTTTTCCAATGAGGTATTTTACATTTTCTTCTATTTTTTCATTCTTTTGATTTTGTTTGGTTGATTCTTGATGTGTCAACTTCCACTTCTCCAGTTCTAATTTTTAAGGAATTATTTTCTTCAGTGAGCTTTTGTACCTCTTTTTCCATTTGGTCAATTCTACTTTTTAAGGAGTTTTCTTCAGTGAATTTTTGTACCTTCTTTTCTATTTGGCCAGTTCTACTTTTTAAGAAATTGTCTTCTTCAGTGAATTTTTGTACCTCCTTTTCTATTTGGTTAGTTCTACTTTTTAAGGAGTTGTTTTTCCATCATTTTCAGTACATCATTTTCCATTTTTTTTGTGCTTTGCTTACCAAGTTGTTGACTCTTTTTTCAGGATGTTCTTGCATCACTCTCATTTCTTTTCCCAATTTTTCTTTTGCCTTTCTCATTTTTTAAATCCTTTTGGGGCTCTCCCAGGAGTTTTTTTGGGGGGCCTGACACCAATTCGTTTATTTCTTTTGAGGCTTCTCATGTATCCATTTTGACATTGTTGTCCTCTTCTGAGTTTGTTTTTTGATGTTACCTGTCACCATTGTAACTTTCTATGGTCAGGTTCTTTTCTGGTTTTGCTTTGTTTTGTTTTTGCTAATTTTTCCAGCCTATTTCTTAACTTTTAGTTTTATGTTAAACTTGGTCTCTGCCCTAGGGTGGTGGGAGCACTATACCTAGCTTCACATTTTTTGTGCTGCTCTTTGCAGAGCTAGTTCTGGGGTCCTGTAAGTTTTTGGATCTTCTAAGGTGGTATGATCTAAGGCGATGTGTGGTTACTGCTCTCCAGGCCTGTGCTCTGATTTGTGAGTTCCATAGGAACAAGTTAAATACCATGAATTCAAAGTGAAAAGCACTTAATGAAACAGTGGCAAGGTTGTGACAAGCAGTTAATCAAGTATCAAATATGCCTAACACACATACCTAAGTAAATTCTTTCTTTTCCTCAAAGGGAAACTTTGAGTCAATTCCTTGTACCATTCCCACTGTATTGTCAGCACAGCAGAAGGAATACACAGTCAGTTTCATTCATGGTGTTGCTCGTGGAAGCTATTTTGCCAAATCATCTTCTCTTCATACTCAGCTTGGCAGGGGTAGAGAGTACAGCTAACTTGAGGTAAATGAGGCCATGAGTTTCATTCATTTTCTTTTTTTTTTTTTTTTGTATATTGTTTCCTTTTTAGGCAGTTGGGGTTAAGTGACTTGCCCAGGGTCATACAGCTAGTCAAGTGTTTGGTCTGAGGCCAGATTTGAACTCTGGTCCTCCGGACTTCAGGGCCAGTGCTCTATCCACTGCACCACCTAACTACCTCAGAGTTTCATTCATTTTCAGAGTCTGGACAGGATGCTGTATTTCAGGAACATTATACTAGATGTTCACCTACTTTCTCTACAGACTCATTGTTCTCTTCTCTATATTGCTCCAGTACTCTGGTTGCCTAATGATTCATTATCCATGTACTTGCCTCAGCAAGGTCTTTATGAAGGTACCATTTTTCTAGGTCTCTCCTGTCTCTACTTTCTACTCATTGGATTTGCTAGAGACCTTCTTTTCAATCCTCTCAGGTGTCAGAATTTGTTCACAGTCTCTTGGACTTGTAAACCAGAGCCTTCTGGGAAATAGTCTAGAGATTTTCTCCCAGAAACCGAGTATATATCAAACCAGACCCCAAAGTATTGTAAGAGTGTGGAAGTCATATAGAGAAATGATCTTATATCTAAGTCTGTATTATTCAGAAAAATTAGTCTACATAGATGTGTTAGGGATATCTGAAATTCTTCAGATCTCACTTAAAATCCCACTTTCCACAAGAGTTCTGATCCCCTCTACTTGTTAAATGCTTTCTGTTTGGAATTACTGCTCATTTACACTGTCTGTTTCTTGTATGTACACAATTGTTTGCTTATTGTTGCCTTCATTAGAATTTTAGGTCCTTGAGTATATATGTTTACTTTTTTTTGTATCCACAGTGCCTTGCACATAGTAAACACTTAATCATTGCTTGTTTTTTTTTTAATTTATATATATATATATATATATATATGTATGTATATGAAATTCTCTAGTGAATTAGAGTAAAAGTCTTAGAGGATTCCATTCCAAACCATTGAAACAACTTCTATGCACTGTTATGAGATTGGGAGTTGTGTATGTTTTTGAATGAGTAAAATCTCCCTTTTCTCTATGATTCATTACTGGAAAGTGTTTCATGCAATTGTTCTATTAGCACAATATAATTCAGTTGTGGTTGCATGTGCATTTATAAACTTAACATTAGATATTTTAGTTCTACATAAAAATGACAAAAGCTATAAATATTTAAGATTTAGGTTCAGGCATGTGTTTTGTTAACTAAAACAGTAAATGAAAAATAATTGGAATATAAACCTTGTGTCTTTATAATTATCATCATATGCTATAATTACAGAATTCCAGGAGAGGCAGCATGGCATGGAGGAGAGAATGCTTACTATGGAGTCAGGAGGCCCTAGGTTGAAGTGCTGTCTTTGACATCTGTTAGTTTTGTGACCCTAAGCAAGTTACTTAGACTTTCAGTGCTCTAGGCAATTTTGCTGAGACTATTAGTACAGAGATTGTGCTAGACTGTATTTCTGGAGGAAACTCATCATTGAGATTTACCTTTACTAGTGAAATCACAGATCCAGCCCCTATCCTCTATATAGAATATACACTGGAAAAACCCACAAAACTTTAAAGATCATCTAGTCAAGACTCATTTTATAGACTGAAGTCAAGAGATACCCAGGGTAACACAGCTATTTAGATATGTTACTGTCAGTAATATCAGGACGTACTGCCACATTTTCTTTCCTTAAATTTTATATGAAGTAATAATTATAAATTGTATTTATTGTTATCCACAAATTATATAATCTCATTTCAGTTGGCTAGCTTTTATTAAGCACTGAAAGTACAAATAAAGGAAAAATAAATAGCTCTGCTGTCAATGAGCTTATAATCTAATAGAGCAGACAGCATGTATATGACTATGTTGTTGTTGTTTTTCAGTTGTGTCTGACTCTTCACGACCCCATTTGGGTTTTTCCTTGGCAAGAATACTAGAGAGGTTTACCATTTCCTTCTCCAGTTCATTTTATAGTTGAGGAAAATGAGGCAACAGGGAACTTAGGCCTTCCTGACTCTAGGCCTGGCACTCTATCCATTGTGCCGCCTAGGTACCTGTAAACAACTATGTACAAATAGCATATATACTGAAGAATTTGGAGATAAACTTAGAGACACTGAGATTAAATAGGACTTCTTTAAGCACAGTTTTTTTTCATTTGCTAAGTCTCTCTCTCCCCCACCTAATAAGGCAAGAAAAACAAAATCTATTAGAAATATATATAGTCATGCAAAACAAATGTGTATATAAGCCATGTTTCTTTCTCCTCACCCTTCCTAGAAAAAAAAAATCAAGAAAAAGAAAAAAGTATGCTTCATTATGCACTCTGAATCCATCATTTCTCTGTCTGGATATGGATAGCATGTTTCATCATGAGTCCTTTAGAATTGTTGTGGATCATTATATTGACCAGAATTACTAAGACTTTCACCAAGTTGATTATCTTTACAATATTGCTGTTACTGTGGAGATTGTTCTCCTGATTCTGCTTACTTTACTTTGCATCATTTTTCTAAAATTGTGTCCTTCATCATTTTCTACAGCACAATAGTATTCCATCACATTCTTATATCATAATTTGTTATGCTATCCCCCAGTTGATGGACATCCCCTCAGTTTATAATTCTTGGCCATACAAAAAGAACTGCTATAAATATTTTTGTACTTAAGTCCTTTTCCTCTTTCTTTGATCTCTTTGGAGTATAGCCATAGTAACAGGATTGCAATTTACAATATTTCCAATGACAATGTATGACTGTGAAAGTTGGACTCTAAGGAAAGCTGAGCACTGTAGGATCAGTGTTCTCAAGTTTTAGTGCTGGAGAAGACTTTTTAGAGCCTCTTGCACAGCAAGGAGGTCAAATCAGTCAATAATTAAATTAACTCAGGCTATTCACTGGAAGGTCAATTCACTGGAAGGTCAAATACTGAAACTGAAGCTTAAATACTTTGGCTATATAATGAGAAGACAAGACTCATTGGAAAAGACCCTAATGTTTGGAAAAATTGAAGGCAAAAGGAAAAGGGGTGGCAGAGGATGAGATAGGTAGTAACATGGAAACAATGAACATGAACTTGGAACGTGAACGAGAGACATTGGAGGACAGAAGGTGTCTGGTGTGCATGAGGCATGAAGAGTTGGACATGACTGAACAACAGAAGCAGTATTGCCGGGTCAAAGAGCATGCACAGTTTAATAGCCTTTTAAGCATATTCCAAATTGCTTTCCAGAATGATTGGACTAGTTCGCAGTTCCACTGGCTGCAATAGTGTCTGTGTTTTCACACATCCTCTCCAGTATTTGTCATTTTCTTTCTTTTTTTGTCTACTTTTTTCATATGGCTATTAATAGCTTTGATTTCTTCCTCTGAAAACTGCCTGTTCATATCCTTTGACCGTTTATCAGTTGAGGAGTAGCTCTTTTTCTTGTAAGTTTGATTCATTTCCCTATATATTTTAGAAATGAGACCTTTTTCAGAGAAATTAATGCAAAGATTTTTTCCAGTTAACTACTTTTCTTCTAAATTTACCTGCATTGATTTTGTTTTTGCAAAATCTTTTAAATTTTATGTAATAAATTTTTTTCATTTCTCATAAAACTTCATATCTCTTGTTTGGTCATGAACTCTTCCTCTATCCATAGATCTGACAAGTGATTTCTCCCCTGCTCCACAAATTTGTTATCATTCTTCGTATCTAATTTTGAATTTGTTTGGTAAATGGTGTGAGACGTTCTGTGCCTAGTTTCTGTCTAACTGCTTTCCAGTTTTCACAGCAATTTTTGTCAGATAGTGAGTTCTTGGCCCAATAACTAGGATCTTTAAGTTTATCAAACATTTACTTATTTTTATTTATTTTTAAATATTATTTTTTCTAATTATATATAAAAACAATTTTTAACATTTATTTTTAAAGAATTTTAAATTTCAAATTTTTCTCCCTCCTTTCACTTCAGTCTTCCTAAAATGGAAAGCAATTTGATATAGGTTATTTATGTGGAATCATGTAAAACATTTCCATATAACTCAAGTTATGAAAGAAGAAAGACCAAAAGGAAAAAAAAACAGAAAAAAGAAAAGTGAAAATAGTATGTTTCGATCTGCATTCAGAATCCATCAGTTCTTTCTCTGGATGTGGATAGCATTTTCCATCATAAGTCCTTTGGAAATGTCTTGGATCATTGTATTGCTGAGAGGATCTAAGTCATTCATAGTTGATCATCACATGATGTTGCTGCTACTGTGTACAGTGTTCTCCTGGTTCTGTTCACTACATTCCGCATCAGTTCATGTCAGTCTTTCCAGGTTTTTCTGAGAGCATCCTGATCATCATTGCTTATATCCCAATAGTATTCCATCACAATCATATACTACAGCTCATTCAGCTATTCCCCAATTGATGGTCATTCCCTCAATTTCCAGTTTTTTTGCCATCACAAAAAGAGCTGCTATAAATATTTTTGTGCATGTAGGTCCTTTTCATTTTTTTATGATCTCTTTGGCATACAGATCCAGTAATGGTATTACCACTGCTAGATCAAAGGATATGCACAGTTTGATTGCCCTTTGGGCATAGTTCCAAATTGCTCTCCAGGATGATTGGATCAGTTCATGACTCCACCAACAGTGCATTAGCATTCCAATTTTCACACATCATCTCCAGCATTTACCATTTTCCTTTACTATCATATTAACCAATCTGATAGGTTTGGGGTGGTACCTCAGAGATGTTTTAATCTGCATTTTTCAAATCAAAAATGATTTAGAACATTTCTTCTTATGACCATAAACAGTTTTTATTTCTTTATCTGAAAACTGCTTGTTCATATTCTTTGATGATTTTTCATTTGGGGAATGGCTTGTATTGTTATAAATTTGAAGCAGTTCTCTATATATTTGAGAAATTAGGCCTTTATCAGAACGTCTTGCTGTAAAGATTATTTTTCTGCTTTTCTTCTAATATTGGTTGCATTATTTTTGTTTGTGCAAAGCCTTTTTAATTTAATAATAAACAGAATTATCTGTTTTACATTTTGTAATGTTCTGTCTCTTAGTTGGTCATGAATTCTTCCCTTCTCCATAAATTTGACAGGTAAAGTATTCTTTGCTTTCTTAATTTGCTTCTGTTATCACCCTTAATGTCTAAATCATGGACCCATTTTGACCTTATGTTGGTATATGGTGTAAAACGTTGATCTATACCTAGTTTTCTTGGCAGTTTTTGTCAGATAGTGAGTTCTTATCCCAGATGCTGAGGTCTTTGGATTTATCAAACACTACATTACTATGGTCATTTACTACTGTGTCTTGTGTACCTAATCTATACCACTGATCCACCACTCTGTTTCTTAGCTTGAACCAGATAGTTTTGATGGTTGCCACTTTATAATATAGTTTGAAATCTGGTACGCTAGGCCCCCTTCCTTTGCATTCTTTTTCATTAATACCTTTGAGATTCTTGACCTTTTGTTCTTCCAGGTGAATTTTGTTGTTATTTTTTGTAGCTCTATAAAATAAGTTTTGGTAGTGTGGTATGACACTGAATAAGTAAATTAGGTAGAACCACCATTTTTATCATATTGGCTCAGCTTACCCATCCTCAATTGATATTTTTCTAGTTGTTTAGATCTGACTTTATTCGTGCGAAAAGTGTTTTGTAGTTGTGTTCATGTAGTTCCTGGGTTTTTCTTGGCAGTTAGAGTCCCAAGTATTTTGTATTCACTGCAGTTATTTTAAATGGAATTTCTCTTTCTATCTCTTGCTACTAGGCTTTGTTGGTAATATGTAGAAATGCTGATGATTTATGTGTGTTTATTTTATATCCTCCAGCTTTGTGGAAGTTATTGTTTCAATTAGGTTTTAATTATTTCAAGTTGTTTTTTAATTGATTCTCTAGGATTCCTTCAGTATACCATCATATTATCTGCAAAGAGTGATAGTCTTGTTTCCTCATTGCCTATTCTAATTCCTTCAATTTATTTTTCTTCTCTTATTGCTATAGCTAGCATTTCTAGTACAATGTTGAATAATAGTGATGATAATGGGCATTCTTGCGTCACCTCTGATCTTATTGGGAAGGCTTCTGGCTTATTCACATTACAGATAATGCTTGCTGTTGTTATTCGTTTATTTCTATATATTATGTGTCTGATCTGTTCCAGTAATCAACCTCTCTATTTCTTACCCCCTAACTACTATTGCTAGTTCTCCTTTCTTCCTATTTTTTTTCATTGATTTCCTTGATATTCTTGATGTTTTGCTCTTCCAGATGAATTTTGTTATTAGTAACAAAATCTGTGTAAAGTAATTCTTTGGTAGTTTGATTGGCATGGTACTGAATAAACAAATTAATTTAGATAGTATTATCACTTTTAGTTGCTCAGCTGACCGATGAGCAATTAATTTTTCCTGTTACTTAGACCTGTCTTTATTTGTGTGAAGTCTTTTGTAATTGTATGCATATAGTTCTTGTATGTGTCTTGGCATGAAGACTCCCAAGCATTTTATATTGTCTTTAATTATTCTGAATGGAATTTCTTTTTTCTGTCTGTTTCCATTGGATTTCATCGGTAACATATAAAAATACTGATAATTTTTGTTGGTTTATTTTATATCCTACAACTCTGTGGAAGTTATTGTTTTAGTTAGGTTTTGTTGATTCTTTAGGGTTCTCTAGGTAGACCATCATATCATCTGCAAAGAAATGATAGTTTTGTTTCCTCATTACCAGTACTTCTTTATTCAGTTGATTTTTCTTGTCTTATTGCTATAGCTAGTATTTTTGTACAATATTGAATAGTAATGGTGATAATGGACATCCTTGCTTCACCTCTGATTTTATTAGAAAGACTTCTTATCCCCATTAGAGGTAATGCTTGCTCTTGGTTTTAGATAGATACTACTTGGCATTTTAAGGAAAACACTATTTATTCCTGTGTTCCAACAGGAATAAGTATTGCATTTTTTTTCAAAAGCTTTTTTCTAAATCTTTTAAAATAATTATGATTTTTATTGTTGTTATTATTGATGCGGTCAACAGTGCTTATAGTTTTCCTTATATTGAAGAAGCCTCACATTCTTAATATAAATCCAGCCTAGACATAGTGTGTTATCTTTGTGATATGTTGCTGTGATCTCCTTGCTACTATTTTATTAAAAGTTTTACATCAATATTCATTAGGAAAATTTATCTATAGTTTTCTCTTTCTAATTTGCTATTCCTGGGTTAGGTATTAAGACCATATTTGTGTCCTAGAAGGAATTTGATGGGACTCCTTTTTCAAATAGTTTATATGGCAATGGAATTAATTGTTCCTAAAAGGTTTGGTGGAGGACGGAGCCAAGATGGCGGAGTGAAAGCAGTGACTTGCTTGAGCTCTCCCCCAAACCCCTCCAAATACCTGTTAAAAAATGGCTCTAAACAAATCCTAAAGCAGCAGAACTCACAAAAAGACAGAATGAAACAAATTTCCAGCCCAACACAACCTGAATGGTTGATCAGAAAGGTATATTGTGCCGGGCAGGGAGAGGAATGCAGTTCTGTCTGGGCGCGCAAGCCTGAGCGACCCTGGAGCAGGCCTCAGAGGACTGAATCGCGGGCAGCTGTGGCAGTTTCCAGACTTCTCAACCCATGAACACCGAAGACAACTTAGAAGGTCAGTGGGAAAAGTCTGTGACTGCAGTGAGAGAGAGAAGCTAGGTATCAGCCACAAGTCCCGAACATGTCCCCAGGGCAGTGGCTGCCTCCTGAGCTTCAGGCCCACAGACTGAGGGGGAATGGAGTGGCTGATCGGAGGGGGATTGCAGGGATCTCTTTGCCAGGGCTGAGGCAGGAATCTCTTGCTGTGCCTGTGCTTGGGTCTGGGTCACAGTTCTGAGGGGCGGTCCTGGGGTGAGGAGGAGTGCTGGTGTGGTGGAGCTTGTTGTGGCTGTAGAGAGGAAACACCTCCCCCCTTATTATAGCACCTTGGAAGAACTGAAAATTTTCAGGTCCCTAGAGATAGCTCTGAAAACAGCTATACCAACCCCCAAAGCTTGGGACAGTACACTCTCCACATTGGAAGCAGACTCTTACCTTAACAAAGAGTTTATAACTCAAGTAATTGGTTGGGATCATGAGTAAGTAGCGCAAAAAGAGTCAAGACTGTATTATCTTACTTTGGTGACAAAGAAGATCAAAACATACAACCAGAAGAAGACAATAAAGTCAGAACTCCTACATCCATAGTCTCCAAGAAAAATATGAATCAGTCCCAGGCCTTGGAAGAGTTCAAAAGGGATTTTGAGAAGCAAGTAAGAGAAGTAGAGGAAAAGCTGGGAAGAGAAATGAGAGTGATGCAAAAATCATGAAAAACAAGTCAACACCTAACTAAAGGAGACCCAAAAAAATACTGAAGAAAATAAGACCTTAAAAAATAGCCTAACCCAAATGGCAAAAGAGATCCAAAAAGCCAGTGAAGAGAAGAATGCCCTAAAAAGCAAAATTGGCCAAATGGAAAAGGAAGTCCAATAGATTACTGAAGAAAATACTTCCTTAAAAATTAGAAGAAATCAAGACACAGTAAAACAAATCCAAAAGAATGAAAAATTAGAAAAGAATGTGAAATATCTCACTGGAAAAACAACTGACCTGGAAAATAGATCCAGGAGAGAGAATTTAAAAATTATTGGACTGTCTGAAAGCCATGATTTAAAAAAGAGCCTGGACATCATCTTTCAAGAAATGATCAAGGAAAACTGCTCTGATATTTTATAACCAGAGGGCAAAATAGAAATGGAAAGAATCCACCAATCTCCTGAAAGAGATCCCCAAAGAAAAACTCCTAGGTATATTGTAGCCAAATTCCAGAGTTCCCAGGTCAAGGAAAAGATATTACAAGCAGCCAGAAAGAAACAATTTATGTATTGTGGAAACTCAATCAGGATAATACAAGATTTAGTAGCTTCTACATTAAGGGACCGCAGAGCATGGAATATAATATTCTGGAGGGCAAAGGAGATAGGATTGCAACCAAGAATCACCTACCCAGCAAAACTGAGTGTAATCCTGCAGGGGAAAAAAATGGTCATTCAGTGAAATAGAGGACTTTCAAGCATTCTTGATGAAAAGATCAGAGCTGAATAGAAAATTTGTCTTTCCAATACAAGACTCAAGTGGAACATGAAGAGGTAAACAGGAAAGAGAAATCCTAAGAGACTTATTAAGGTTGAACTGTTTACATTCCTGCATGGAAAGATGATATTTGTAACTCATGAGACTTTTGTCAGTATTAGGGTAGTTGGAGGGAAAAAAATTATATGTGTATATATATATATATATATAGATAGAGAGATAGATCAATCAATCATTCGATAGATAGAGGGCACAGGATGAGTTGAAGATGAAGGAGTCATATCTGGAGAATAAAATTAAGGGGTGAAAGGATTATACTAGGAGAAGGAGAAAGGGAGAGATAGAATGGGGCAAATTATCTCACAAAAAAAAGGTTCTTACAGTGGAGGGGAAACGGGGAAAGATTAGAGGGAATGAGTGAATCTTATTTTCATAACATTTGACTTAAGAAGGTAATAAAATACACACTCAGTTGGGTATGGAAATCTGTCTTACCCTACAGGAAAATGGGGGGGAAGGAGGCAAGAGAGTAGGGGGATGATAGAGAGGAGGGAGGATTGGGAATGGGAGTAATCAGAAGCAAATGCTTCTGAGAAGGGATAGGGTCAAAAGAAAGAATAGAATACATGGGGGGGGCGGGATAGGATTAAGGGAAATAGAGTTAGTTTTTCACAGCATGTCTACTATGGAAGTGTTTTACATAACTGCAAATGTATAACCTATATTGAATTGCTTGCCTTTTCAATGAGGGTGGATGGAGAGGGAGGAAGGGAGAAAATTTGGAACCCAAAGTTTTAAAAACACATGTTTAAAAAAATGTTTTCACATGCAACTGTGAAATAAGAAATACAGGAAATGGGGTACAGAAATCCATCCTGCCCTACAGGAAAATTGAAGGGGAAGGGGATAAGAGAAGTGGGGGAGAGATAGAAGGGAAGGCAGACTAGGGGATGGGGTATTTAGAATGCATGCCATCTTGGGGTGGGGTGGAGGGGCGAGATGGGGTGAAAATTTGGAACTCAAAATCTTGTGGAAGTAAATGTTGAAAACTAAAAATAAATAAATTCATTAAAATTTTAAAAAAAGGTTTGGTGGAATTCATCTTTAAATAATCTGTTCCTACAGTTTTTTTCCTTAGGTAGCTAATTTATGGCTTGTTCAGTTTCTTTTCCTAAGATAACAGTTCCTGGGCAATTTATATTTTTGTAAATATTGATATTTAATTTAAATTATCTGTTTTATTTGGGCATATAATTGGGCAAAATAGAGCCTAAAAATTGGTTTTATTAGTTGTGAATTCATCTTTTTCATTTTTGATACTGTTAATTTGGTTTTCTTTATTTTTAAAATTAAAATAAACAATGGTTTTTTAATTTTTTTAAAAAAAATTTCCCCCATTTTATTTGTTAGTTGAATGATTTTTTTACTTTAAATTTCATAAATTTTTCCTTTCATTTTCAGGAATTCTGTTTTGATTTTTAATTATGGAGTTTTAATTTCTTGTTTCCCTAATTTATTTGCACAACCAATTTGTTGATTTTTCTCTTCTACTGATGTAAGCATTTAAAGATATAAATTTTCCTTAAATATTGCTTTGGGTGAATCTCACAAATTTTCTCATATTGTCTCATTGTGGTCATTATCTTTTTTGAAATTTTTTGTTGTTTTTGTGATTTGTTCTATGACCCATTCATTCTTTAAGATTAGATTATTTAGTTTCTAATTGTTTTGAACCTATGCTTCAAAAACCCTTAATTGAATGTAATTGTATCCTATTGTAGTCAGAAAAATATGCATTTAATATTTCTGCTTTTCTGCATTTGTTGATGAGGTTTTTAATGCGCTAGTACACGGTCAGTTTTTGTGGAGGTGCCATGCATATCTTTATAAATGCACACACACAAATAGATATATTCTTTTCCATTCCCATTCAGTATTCTCTGGAGAGCTAGCATATCTAACTTTTCTAAAGTTCTTTTCATCTCCTTAATTTTTTTCTGGATGGCACAATGGACAGCTGGCTGGGCCTAGAGTCAGAAAGACCTCATTCAAATCTAGTCTCAGATACTTGCTAGCTGTGTGACCCTGGGCAGTTCATTTGACCTCTGTTTGCCTGTTTCCTCATCTGTAAAATAGTATTAATAGGGCACTTGCCTACCAGGGTTTTTGTTCGCATTAAATGAGGTTATATAAAGTGCTTAGCATAGTGCCTGGCGCATAATAAGCATGAATGTTAGATTTTTTTTTATACTATTTTATGGTTAGATTTATCTAGTTCTGAGATGGGTAAATATAGTTTTACTATCTGTTTATTGCTATAATTCGTCTAATTTTTCTTTTAAGATTTTGGATTCTGTGCCATTTTGCTGCATATGTATTCAGTGTTGATGTGGTACCTATTAACAAAATATAGTTTCTCTGTTTATCTTAGATCTATTTTTGCTTTTGCTTTGTCTGAGATCATGATTACCACCTCTGCCTTTTTTACTAGAGCTTAAGCTTTATAATAGAATCTGCTTCAGTCTCTCATTTAACTTTGTGTATACCTTTCTGTTTCAAATGTATTTCCTATAAACAATTTATTAATGTAATCTGGCTTCTAATCATTCTGCTATATATAGGTGAGCTTATCTCATTCACATTCATAGTTATGATTGCTGACTTTACATTTTCCTCTATCCTCTTTCCTTATACTTAGACTTCCCCTTAGAATTCTGTTTTGCTTATGACCATTGCCTCCTTTTTATCTACTCTTTTATCCCCCCCACCTTTCTCTTAACCCTTTTCCCTATTTCTCTAGCAAGATAAATTTCTGTACCCAACGGTGTATGTATCTGTATTCTTTCCTCCTTGAACCAGTTCAGATGAGAGTGAGATTCAAGTGTTCCTACAGTGTTTCCATTACATAAATTCTTCTTTGAATGCCCCATTTATATGAGGTAATTTTCTTCTTGTCTCTTCTACCCTCTCCTGGTGCATTCCTCTCTTCCATTCTTCTGTTGTTCTTTTGAGGTCATTCTAGCATAATAGAATCACATCTAGTCCTTCCATCTAATTAGAGTCTGTCTAAGATCCCTAATGATGATAAAGTCCTGAGGAGTTACATGTATCCTCTCCCCATTTAAGAGTCTAGACAGTTTATGTTATATCCCTTATGATTTTATCTTTTTCTGTTTCTCTTGAGTCCTCCATTTGAAAATCAAATTTTATGCTTAGCTCTGGTCTTTTCATCAAAATTGGTTGGAAGTCCTCTATTTCATTAAAAATCGCCCTTTTTCCACCTGCAAGATTATATTCAGTTTTGCTGGCTAGGTTATTCTTGTTTGTAATCCTAGCTCCTTTGCCTTCTGGAATACAATATTCTAAGCCTTCCATTCTTTTTTAGTGATGGCTACTAAATCTTGTGTATCCTGATTGTGGTTTCATGGTATTTAAATTATTTCTTTTTGGCTGCCTGCAGTATTTTTTACTTGACCTGAGAGTTCTGGATTTTTAGATTCCTGGGAGTTTTCATTTCGAGATTTCCTTCTGGAGGTGAGTGGTACATTCTATTGATTTCTACTTTGCCCTCTAGTTCTCAGAAATATGTTATTCCTTTATAATTTCTTGAAATATGTTTAGACTCTTTTTGATCGTGGCTTTCAGGTAGTCCAATAATTTTAAAATGATCTCTCCTTTATCCATTTTCCAGGTCAGTTGTTTTTCTTATGAGATATTTCATCTTTTATTCCATTTTTTCAATCTTTTGACTTTGTTTTATTGTTTTTTTCATAGCTTTTTTGGCTAATTCTGATTTTTAAGGAGTTATTTTCTTTAGTAATGTTCTTTAACTCATTTACAAAGCTATCAATTCTCTTTTCATAACATTCTTCCAAAGCTCTCATTTTCCCCCATTTTTTTCCTCTACCACTCTTATTTGGTTTTTACAATCTATTTTTTTTTCTTTAATTTCTTTAACTCTTTTCGGAATTTTTATTGGACTTGGGTTGAATCTGCTTTTTCTTTTAAAGTTTGCTTGTGAATGTTTTCAAGTTGTTGTCTTCTGTGTTTATGTTAAGGTTTCTCTTTTGTTCGAGTTTCCTACCCTAGTTATTACCCCCAAAGGCTTAGAGGTTAGGACTAAAGGTTAGAACTGGGTTCTCCCTCTGCTTTTGGACTCAGAGTCACAGAGTAATATTTCTGTAAGTTGTTCCTTACTCCCTACACAACTAGGCCTTTCTCACTCATTGTTGCTTCTCTCTGCCCTGGAACTGGGTAACGGGTGACAAAGCTGGCACTTGTTCCTATTCCCAGTGATGATTTAGGGGTCACTTGTGATGTCTTTCTGCCCTGTTGTTTCCAGTCTTGGGGTTCAGTCTCAGCCCCTTGAGTCTCTAGGTACTGGAATGCTCCCCTCTGCTGCCCCTGTACTTCTAGCCAGTCACCATCCCAGTGTCTGTAGACTTCTCTATCTTCTTAAGCTGCCCTGGACTAGAAAAATGATTCACTGTAACTTTATCTTGGCTTTCCTGATCAGAATTGCCTGATCTCACACATTTCCTAGATTGTTGTGGGAAATGTGTATTGGGAGAGCTAGGTAAAAGTTTTGACTCTCATTCTACCATCTCAACTCTGCCTCCTGAGAAAGGCTTCTTACAGAAGGTGAGACCACCTGAAACTTGAAGGAAAAGCTAGGAGGTAGAGAGGAGTAGAGGTTTCTAAGCATGAGGGACAATAAATAAAAATGTTTGGAGTAGGGGGAAAAATGTTATATTCAAGAAATAGCAAGAACGCCCATGTCACTGGATCACAGAGAACATGGAAGGAAGAAAGGACATTTATTAAGTGCCTGCTGTGTTCCAGGCACTGTGCTAAGTACTTTACAGATACCTTGTTTGATCTTCAGTAGTCTTGGGAGCTAGGTGCTATTGTTATGCCCATTTTATAGTTGAGGAAACAAAGGTAGACAAAGGTTAAATGACTTGTTTGGAGTCACACAGCTAGTAAGTGTCTGAGGTGGGATTTGAACTCAGGTCTTCTTAACTCCAGGCCTCACTCTCTGTCCTCTCTACTCCTTAGTTGCCTCATTTGGAAGAAACTAGAGGGAAGTAAGCTATTACACTAGAAGAGTAGAAAGGAGCCAGGTTATAAATGGCTTTGAAAGTCAAACAGAGGATTTTTATATTTGACCCTGGAGGTAATAGGAGGCCACTGGAGTTTTTTATTTTTATTTTTTTTTCTCTTAGAGGAAACCTCCAATAACACTTTTATTAAATTAGTGCAAACATCACAGATTTTCAGTCTAATCAAAACCATAGTCATCTCTGAATGGGGCTCACCTTAATAAGGAAGAAAAGCTTCCATAAATAAACTTATGGAAGCTTCTTCTGGGTCAAATACCATGATGGGAGAGAAGGCAGGGGGCAGCTTTCCCATACTTTGCCCTATGGCAGGTTGTCAGGAGGAGAAGGGCTGAGGAGATGTTTACTATAATGTGGGGTCCAGTACAGAGCAACAAAGAGTCTTAACCACAAGTTTTTATAGCTTCTAATTCTAGTGGTATCATCAAGGGCCATTATTGTTATACAGTCTGCTCCTGGGGTAGCTTTCTCCTCAGGA
>NW_020954619.1:46484403-46570283 GCF_900497805.2 Vombatus ursinus | reverse complement strand
CCATTATTGTTATACAGTCTGCTCCTGGGGTAGCTTTCTCCTCAGGACGGGAAGTCCAGGCCCAAAGGGAAGACAAGAGTAGTTTATAAAATGTATGGCCTTGAGGACCCAGAAAGTACCAATTCTTCACCAGCATTCAGTTTTCTAGCTTCTTCCAACTCTAGTAGTACCATCAAGGGCCAGTATTGTTATACAGTCTGCTCCTGGGATAGCTTTGTCCTCAGGAAGGGAGGTTCATGCCCACACTGTAGTTTTTTAAATAGGAGGCTGACATAATCAGATCTTTCTTTCTAGAAGATCATTTTGACAACTGAGTAGAAGATGGATTGGGGTGAGGAGAGATTTGAGGCAGGAAGACCAATAAGTACACTATTGCAAAAGTAGTCCAGGCATGCAGTAATAAAGGCCTGTACAAGGGTGGTCATAAGTCAGAGGAGAGAAGGAGGAATATACGAGATATAATGAAAGAAGGCAGAATGGACATGAGTTAGCAGCAGATTATCAGGGGTATGAGAGAGGGTGAAGAGTCAAAGTTGACAACAGGGTCTTGATGAGGAGGAGGAGGATGGTGCTACCCTTAGCATTAGTTGGAAAGTTAGAAGGAAAACTTGGGGATGAGAGGATAATTCAGTTTGGACATGTTGAATTTAAGATGTCTCTGGGACATCTGCTTTGAGATATCTAGAAGGTAGTTGGAGATGTGAGACTGGAAGTTAGAAATATTAGGGCTAGAGAAGTCAATTTGAGAACCATATACATAGAAATACAAATGAAAATCATTGGAATTGAGATTACGTAGTATAGAGAGAGGAGATAAGATAGCATAGCGTAAGACAGAACTTTGGGAGACCCCTCACTGTTAGCTGGAGAAACCTGAGTGAGAATCAACACAAGGAGAAAGAGGAGAAGTTAGATAGAAGAACCAGGAAATAATGATGTCGTGAAAACAGAACAAAGTATCCAAAAGTAAAGGGTGATCTGCAGTGTAAAGGCTTTATTTTTTAAATAGCTATATTGTATCCTAGAATTCTCTTTCTTCCTATGCAAATTCATCAAGTGAAAAATTTATCATATGACATTAGCCTGAATATAATGCTGGACCTAGTATCAGTCTATTCATTTTTTTAAATAAAGATTACATTTTTCTTAGCCTTTGAAGATTTGTATCTTCAAGTTGGGCAGGTGACTAAAAAACATTTTGTGCATTGTTCTAAAAAGTAGTCTAGAGTGAATTTTTATAAACACATTCAACTATAGTTCTAAGCAAAGAATAAATATATCATAGAGCACATAGTATCTACAGTAATATGAAATTTTACGTTTTATAAATGTTCCTAGATTTTTTGAATTTATTGAATAATAAGAATTTTATCTAAATATAAAACTTAATGAATTTTAAATGAACAAGTTATTGCTTATTTAGGGAAACTACTTACTTTAAAGTATCTAGAACCTACTAATAGCCTACAATTACATCTTTCATGTAATTACAGTCTTTGAGGGAATTCTTGGAATATTTGCACACTACAAAATCTTTAAGGATACACTGTTATTTTTCACTGATGGTTTAAACATTCACCTTCTTAAGTTCAAGGGATTGGACCAATTCATCTCTAAGGACCTTTCTTATATATATTATCTTACATTATATTTTAACCACAATGATAGTTATCATTGTTTATGACTATAAAATTTTTTATTAAACTAAGCTTGCACTTGCCTAGATTTCCTTGGTCTTAGATGGATCTGTATTGCTCTCTGAGGATTTTTAAATTTAGTTAGTTCTTCATCTATTACAGACTTTTGTGCCTTTAAAATTCATTTATCTAATAGTAAGCATGTTGATCCTTTACACATAACTATATATTGTTATTCAACTAGTAATTTATTTTGAATAGTACTTGTTACATGGAGACATTTTTTCCCTAGTGTTAAAAGTTGCCTCACGATGAGAGAATAGAATACATTCCATAGATGTACTTTCTAGCCTAGTAATCTGCCTCTGTCTAGACAAATGAATAAAGTGTTCCCTAGATATATCTTAAATATTTAAATCTATGCTTTTTGAATATATTCTTGCCTTTTACATAGCTAGTAGTGTTTGTTACTAAATTATAGACTAATGATTATTGATTTAAAATTTTAATTTAACTGAATCTAACATTTTTATGAGTAAGATAATTTTAAGACTATGATGTGATTCAGTATGTTTTTGCTTTTTACTGATATTCCCTAAAAAAGCTTCATGATATTGTATACAATAGTATTTTCTATAGGAAATACAATTCTTTTAGGATTTATTTGATATTCAGTGACATAATTCAGTTAAAATAATACCAAACATTAAAAAGTAAATAATACTTATACCAAACATTAAAAAGTAAATAATACTTATAATTTTGTTGTAGAAATATTGATAATTTTTTTTTGTTTTTCTGAAGCACCTGATACCCTACTCTTTTTGTTGTGATATACTTTGCATCTGTGTTTTCTTTGTGATTATGTATTTTTAAATAAAATGAATGCTTTTACCTCCAGTATGTTCTACATCATGGTTTCCTCATCTTTTTCTGTCAATGATGTGATTGTCAATTTGCTGGAGTTGGTTGTTAATTTGCTGGAAATCATGAGGGGGTTATTTAAGTGCCATTTGTATGACTTCATCTATTACTCCAAACATGTTCATACGTATACACAAAATACAGTGTACTTATAAGTGTGTGTGGAGTGGATGGCATACACCTACAAATACAAATGTCTTTTGTGTATGGTTCAACTGGAGTTCAATGCCATGTTAATATCTAACATTTAACAACGTTCTACAGTAGTCTTGGAGGCTATCCTTTGTAATTCAGATCACGTAATTTTCACTTGGAGGTAGGTTTCTTAAATGATCTTCTAGAATGGTCTTGGTTTCTACTAAGAGTGATATATCAAGTTCCCCCAGCTGGTATTTATGATGGTGAGTACAAGAATTAAAGACATTCTTTATTCTCCCTGTAGTGTTTACACATCCCTATCCTGATGCAGAATCAACAGAGGGGAGCAGGAAAAGTGGTATATCACTCCATATTGATCTGTTCTTGCTATAAAATAACTATTACAAGCTACTCTTATTTTTGCCTTTTAAATAATAGATTTAAAATTTTTCACTATGGTATCTTCAACTAATGACATAACTAAGAAGTAAATTTACTTTTCTTTTTCATGGTGGGCTGCATGCATTGTTTCAAGGGAAATTTGAAATTCTACCACCATTTACTTAAAATATAGCAGATACCAGAAATCTTTAGGATTTTTATGTTTGTTTTTTTATTTTGGTTAAGGCATTCTATAAGGTGCATTATAGAATTGGGGAGGAAACACATAAATAATTGTATTTGGGAGTTTTTTTTTTCTTTTGGTGTTTGTAGACACTTGGATTCTCTATGTAATAAGTGAGCTTTTTTTTATACTTTCTTTTCTCAAAGTTTATCTCTTTTGTTCTTGCTCTTGATTAAGGCATATTCATAAAACACTCTTCCACTTGGGCTTGCTTGGTGGCTAAATGTCGTAGCCTTCTGTTTTCTTTTTTAGAAATTTGTGATTTGAATGAAACTACAGCTTTTCCATAGTGAGGCAACACATTGTCAATCCAACATTTTAAAATAATTTTGAAAAAAAATAATAATTTTGTACTATGTCTTAAGTAATATTCCCTTCCCATTTTATGAGTACAAGTGATTTTGGACCATTCCTTATGATAATTTCTTAAATTATTGAATTCAGTGTTAATTGTGATGTTTTTATAGCTCTACACCATGAGATTTTGCACACCTGCATCACAAAACTTTGTACCTATAAAACATTTTAAAAATAACTGTAAATGTATATTTTTTCCCCTTCCCTAGGGAACAGTGTCAGGACAGTCAGTGACATTGAACTCAATGAATGTGGATTCTGTGTGTGAGAAACTGAAACAAATAGAGGGCCTAGACCAAAGTATGATACCACAGTACTGTGCAACAATAAAAAAGGTGATGTATATATTTATATACTAGACTAATATTTAAATAAGAGAGAAAATGAGGTTGTATAAAGACGGTGAAGCCAATGAATTTAACCTCTTAAAGTGTACTCCCTCAAGAGCAGAAAAACCCAAATCTAAACATGGTTCTATCCTCATTATCTCAAGTTTTCAGTTTTTCCCGTTATTTTGTAAAATGAGTATGATATCTAAAAATAAAGAGCATTTTAAGAAACTATTACTGTAGTCAAATGGTATTACCTCTTTGATTTTTAGCTGTATTTTCAGTTGAGAACCTCATCTTTTGTGTTCTTTCTCATTTTTCATTTATTTGTATGATTTGAATAATTATCAAAATTTGTCAGATTTAATGCAATTTTTTAAAAAACTGATGTTTTTGGACCTGTTAGCTTTATGATTGTGTAATTGTTCACTAATGATTTTGGGTTGGCACAGTTATACTGAAGGAAAGAGTTATGTGTCCTCCTAGCCAGTAGGCCTATAATTTGATTAGCTACCATTAATTGACTTTTAGCACCTGTTTATTGCCATCTATTAAAATCCCTCAAACTTTTCTTCTGTTGTTGATTTTAAATGAAAATATTTTAGTAGTGTGGGGCTTTTTTTTTTTACCGTGTGCTAGCTGGTGCTTACTTAGCTCTCTCTGTCTCAGTTTCTCTATATCTGTTTAAAGGAATTGGCTTTTTTGGAAAAAGAGATATATAAGGTGAATGATTCTTTTCTAATTAGCAGAGAATAATTGTCTTCCACCAAACTAATTCCCCTGATCTTTGAAATTAGAATCTGTGTAAAACTTAATTTAAAATTAGCATTTGATTGGCTTGTTATGAACCTTTGCTGATTTGTTTGTTTTTTTTTTTAAGTTATAGCCAGGCCTTTGATACAGACTTTTATACATTTAAAGGATCCGTGCCTCCTTTCCAGAACCTTCAAACAGGACAGTGTGCCATTTAAAAGAGATTATAAAGTATCTTCTACACAAATGAGATAAACTACCCTATGATTTCTTTTTCTTTTCTTTTCTTTCTTTCTTTTTTTTTTTTTGGTGAGGCAGTTGGGGTCAAGTGACTTGCCCAGAGTCATACAGCTAGTAAGTGTTATGTGTCTGAGGCCGAATTTGAACTCAGGTCCTCCTGACTCCAGGGCTGGTGCTCTATCCACTGCACCACCTAGCTGCCCCTACCCTATCTTTTCTTACTGTATTTGAGAAATCATATAAACTTGTTCCTTATTCTTGAATAAATGAATAAATGAAAGAAAAGGCATGTATTAAGTGCTTGCTATATGCAGAGTACTTTGTTAAGAGGTGAGGGTGCTGTGCACAAATAGAAGTGCAGAGATAGTTTTCAGCTGCAAGTCAAATAGAAAAATCTGATGAACTTTAGGGTAGAATGGCAAAAATGACAATGACACATTTTCTTTAATGTCATTTCATTGGATACATCCATATGTGTTTATGTTGAACAGTGCCAATGACTTGGTGAGAACTTTCTTTTTCTGGATCTGCTGTGGCTCCTGAGGAGTCAGAAGCTATAACATAGCTATTAGAAGTGATGGTTGAGTCAGTGGATGGTTTGATTTGCTTGGCATGTGCTTCCTTCTTTTTCCTTCAGAGTTCCTTGCTCTTCATATAGGCTAGATTTTTCTGCCCTGCTGGGGGAAGTTAATAGGGATAGGGAACCCCATTCCCACAAGTTTGCTTCCCTGAATGATTACTTCAGGGGCTGGGCTGGAAACAGGGATAATGGGCACTGTTTCCCAGGGTCCTGGGCTTCAGTAGAATCTACTCTTAGAGGAGTTGCTGGTCAAGGGGGTGGCACATGCCACTACTTATCTCTTTCTTGAATGCCTGCTTCTCAAACTTTTAGTGCTGGGCAATTATTCTTGTTGAGGACCAAGATTTGAGTAAGGATTGACAAACATTTATGTGTATTTAATTGCTATAAATTAATGGATTGAGAGTCCTGATGATTATAGTTATAACCCCCCAAAAAACCCAAATTTGTCTAGTTTTATATCACAGTGACATCTTTACAGGTGGGAAGGTGTCAAAATCACAGAACTTCAGAGTTGGAAAGAATCTCAGTAGTCATTTGCTGCAACTCGTATCTGAAAAAAAATCCCCATTACATCAGCCATTTCTTAAAGACCTCCAGTGGTCTCATATTACTACAGAATTGTACTTCCCATATGTATATAAAAAAAGTTAAATTATAATGCAGCATATAAGTAGTTCCTCCACCAAAGTCCATTCTAATCTCTAATCATGATATGAAAGTGAGCCTGCGTTCTCAAAGGCTGTCCTCCCTGTGTGCATGCTTTACTGGTACCTACAAATTTGAAGGGACTTGAAATACAGGATTACGTGACAAATACTCATTCTTGAATCAGCTAGCTGAGTACAAGAGGGAGTCCCGTGAGAAGGTTAAAATGAAAGAATGTCATTTTTGGGTGACTACTGTTCATGAAATGTTTGCTAAGTATATTGTGATTTGCTTTGGAAGAGAGTTTCCACACTGATGAAGTTAGATTTTTGAATTCATGAAGGACATGATAAATTGCCAAAATAAGCAGACATTAAGTGCTATAAGAGTTCAGAGACTGGAAAAATCTGGAGTGAATGAGGTACTACTTAAACTGACCCCTAAAAGTGTTAGTAGGATTTAAATAAGCAGAGATGGATGGGCTTATGACTTACTCATCTTTTGCCTAATAAAGTACTTCGAAATTGTTGGAATAATATCCTGATTATTAAAGTAAAATGATAATGAATAATGATTCTTCTTTACAACCTTTTCTGATCTGTAACACTTATCTTAAAAATGGATTAAATGGAGAAGCTAGATGGCGCAGTAGATAGAGCTCCGGCCTTGGAGTCGGGAGGACCTGAATTCAAATCTGGCCTCAAACACATGACACTTACTTGCTGTGTGACCCTTGGCAAGTCACTTAACCCCAATTGCCTAAGCAAAAAAAAAAAAATTTGATTAAATGTTTAGTTCAGAAATCTTTCGTGTTGCTTTTGTGTTTATATGTATTTATTCAATTTTTAATTTAATCAGGCAAATATTAATGGCCGTGTACTGGCTCAGTGTAACATTGATGAGTTGAAGAAAGAAATGAACATGCATTTTGGGGACTGGCATCTTTTCAGAAGTACGGTAAGAAAATTTTTATTCACTTCTTTGTCAAAAGCTAGTAAGAAATCCACCAAGAAATTATTAAGTACCTCTTCAGTGTCCAGCATTGTGCTCAGTGCTAGGGGAACAAAGACAAAAATAAAAAAGCAGCTGCTCTCAAGGAGTTTACTTTCTATCAGGGGGAATATGTACACATATACATGTATAAAGGATAGGTACAAAATAAATAGTAGTTGAAGTAGTTCCTGTTATTAATCCAGTAAAATGTAATCCAAGTATTTATTTGTTCCTTATATTTGAAGAACGTTAATAGCATTTCTAATTTTATATATAGGTGTTTGCCAAACCACACCTAAATGTACTTTATGCTGAAGTTTAGTTTACAGCACCTTTGTTCATTTTCCTGGCTTGTATTAAATATCACATTGTTTTCTTTATCTCAATTGTATTTCAAAGTAATACTGATAGTATAGTGTACAAATTATAGGGCAGTGTTGCTCTTAATTTAAAATGTTCAGTATCTATTACATTATTACTTACTGAAGGCATTATAGGTAGCCATATATACTGTTTGAAATTTATTTAAAATATATTTTCGGATTTCCTGCTGTCTAATATAACCAGGAATTTTAAAAATAACTTTTAAAACCTGGTTTTCCACTTGCACCAGTAATACTGTTTTTCCTTGTTTTGTTAAGGTACTTGATATGAGAAATGCAGAAAACCAACCAGTTCCTGAAGAGTCACATGTAATGTCGGAACATGCTGATATCTCGGTCCCTCATGGCGAATCTCTTCGTCGTTCATTACATAATGAATTGCCACATACGGAGCTTTCTGGTCACACTCCCTACACATTGAACTTCAGTTTTGAAGAACTGAACACTATTGGTCTTGATGAAGCTCCACCACGCCACAGTAATTTAAGTTGGCAGGTACTTGTTAAATTTTGCCTTTAGAGTCTGAAGTAAAAGGAAAATGTATTGTTTGCAGGAAAAATATTGGTCATATTTCATTCCATTTGGTATTTTCAAATTGGAATAGATTAAGTGATGAATGGTTAAAACTTAAGTTCATTACAGAACTGTATATACACAAAATAGTAAAAAACTATAGCAGTTTTTTATAATCACACTGTCTCATCTGATGTTAAATATAACTGAACATATTAAAAACAATGATAGATATTTTAGTATGCAGGCTCTTTCTCTGGATGTGCTACAAAAAAGGAAGAAAGAGGACAGGTGAAGAGCAGGAAAAGGAAGAGGAAAGAGAGAAGCAAAAAAGGATGAATGAGGGAAAGAAGAGCCAGAGAAGGAATTCATGAGCAGGATTCAGGAAATGAAGGAAAGAAAAGGGAAAAGATAAAAGGACAAATTTGAGAGAATGAAAAATAGAAATCAGCTATAAGGAAACTCAATTTAAAGGAAAAAATATTCAGGAGAAGCAGTTCATATAATTCATGGTACGTCTACTATTCATTTAATAAGGATAATTTTTTCTTGAACTAATGGGAAACATTTTTATTCATTTCTCTTGTATTTCCTTTTTTTAAAAAAATTTCTGTGTCCCATTCCTTCTTCATTTTGTCTTCCTTTCATAGTAAGTTGTTAGAGTCTAGCTTTTAATGCCTGTCAACTCAGAGCCAAAACTAGGGTTTTGGGTTGTTGTTTTTTAAGTTAGAAAATAGAGTTTTTTAAAAATATTGAATTTTTTTTAAAAAGACTAGTTAAAAGAGAGAATAGGTCAAAACTTTATTCTCCTTCCTTTATTTGTCCCCCACCCTCCCAACATGATTAGCTCCTTTTCTACTTTTTGGGTTGTTTTTAGTATCTTTAGAATTCATCTATATTCTGTGCTTCATGTTTCTTACTGTGACCTAAAATCTGACCTTTTTTTAAATTGATAAGTGGTAGAATTCTTGTAATCAATATCAGATTGTGAGTGAATATAAGAAGGTAAACAAGACATTTCTCCCTCATTGGAGGCTCACTGTATTGTTCCACATCTTTACTTTTTACCTTTTTTCCTCTAGTTTTTCTTACCCCTTTCCTTTGATTCTGTGCTTGTTTTCCTACTCCATATTTTCCTTGTCACTTATTGAATCCTTTTAAATTTAAAGTAATTCTGATCTCTAAGCTATATTACACTTATAGAAGCATCCAGAATAAAAAAAACTAATAGTCCTACAGTGCTATGGATCAGAATACATGGAGTATTATTTTTAATTCTGAATACCACACATCAGGAAAGACATTGACAAACAAGGTTACACCTAGAGAAGGGCTACCAAAATGGTGAGGGGACATAAAGTCATATTGTGAGAGAAATAGTTGAAAAAATTAAGGAAATTTATTCTGAAGAAGAGAAGACTTGGAAAAGCTGGATTGTGATTGCTATCTTTGAATATTTGAAGGACTGTTATATGAAAGAGAGATTATATTTAATCTATTTTACTATAAAGGTAAGAACTACAAATAACAGGTGAAAGTCACAGCAGGCAAATTTTGGCTCACTATAAAAACTTGCTATCACTTGGAGCTGTTTAAAAATGGAATTAAACAGCTTCATGAGATAGTGATTGCCCATTTATGGAGGTGTTCAAGAAGAGAATTGGTTACTACTTTAGGGAGTATTAAGAAGGATTTTTCATTTTCAAATTAAATGTTAAAAATGATTCATTCACAGACAAGTTTTTTTTTTCTTCATGACATTAGCAGCTCTCTAGAATTCTCTGATTCCAACTTGATTGAAAACCTTTTCTCTCGTCTCATCTCATCTTTTTTAATGCAATTCTAAACCTTGTAGCTCCTTTCTCTTATTCGTTTGCATCATTTATTCACTTTATGTGTTTTTCCTTATACCTTTTTCTTCCCTGAATTTGGTACTTGAGTGGAAAAGTACAGTCACAAACAAGTAATATTGGCTATTTTTTGTGTTTGACACTGTGCAGTATATAGTGATGGTCCATATGTTAAGGACCCATGACTTATTTGATGCAGGAAACCATTGTGTGTAATTTTCCTCTACTTTACTTAACTCAACTCATCTATAACTTACAGTTTTAGAGACTTGTCTGAAGTTCAGAGTGATAATATGTAGGAGTGCAATTTATTTAAAAAAAAATTTTTTTTCAGTTAAAGAAAATCCACCTCCCTCTCCCCCTTAAAAAAAAAAGAAAGAAAAACAGAACTCTTATAATAAATATGTATAAGCAAGCAAAACATTTAGGACATTCCCACATAACCTAATGAACATATGCCCCAGTGTGCACTCTGAGGTCACTACCTCTCTTATCAGATAGTGTGGTAGGTTGTTTCATTATGAGTCCTCTGGACTAGTTAGTCATTACATTGATCAGAATTCTTAAATCTTTCAAAGTTGTTAGAGAAGTAACTTCTGAAACTATGTTGAAAACTGACATTTTAATGTTAAAAGATTTCTTATCTCTCCTGCTTCTTTCCCTTTCTTCCATGACACTATTTTATTACTCTTATTAACTTACCAACCAAAGTGACAGTTTGTAGATATAAAAAGAAAGTGCCAAGATTGTTTGATGATGCAAGTGCTAATTACTATGTATTTTAAAATATTTCTCTAAATGAATTTGCTAAAAGTCTTTACATAAAGTAATTTAAAAATAATGTCAGAATTGAAAAACTACTGCTTAAGCTATAGAACTTCAGTGGAATAACATTAATTTTTCATAATATGTTGATAATTTTAAATTACTTTTGAGAACTCTAGGATTTCACAATTCCTGGTATTTGTTATTCTTCTCTATTACTTAGTTGAATTCTTAAAGTATTTTCTTTTTTCTGTCTTCACAGTCACAAACTCGCAGAACCCCAAGTCTTTCAAGTCTCAATTCACAGGATTCGAGTATTGAAATCTCAAAACTTACTGATAAGGTTCAGGCAGAATATAGAGATGCCTATAGAGAATATATTGCTCAGATGTCTCAGCTAGAAGGGGGCGCAAGTTCTGCAACAATTAGTGGCAGATCTTCTCCACACAGCACAGGGCTATACTATATGGGTCAGAGTTCATCAGGGGGCTCCATTCATTCCTCTATAGAGCAAGAAAAAGGAAAGGATAGTGAACTGAAACAAGATGATGCAAGGAAGTCATTTTTGATCAAGAGGGGAGATGTTATAGATTATTCATCTTCAGGTGTTTCCACTAATGATGCATCTCCTTTGGATCCTATCACTGAAGAAGATGAAAAATCTGATCAGTCTGGAAGTAAGCTTCTTCCAGGAAAGAAATCTTCAGAAAGACCAAGCCTCTTCCAGACAGATTTAAAACTAAAAGGAAGTGGGTTGCGCTATCAGAAACTTCCAAGTGATGAAGATGAGTCTGGGACAGAAGAATCAGATAATACTCCACTTCTCAAAGAAGATAAAGATAAAAAAGCAGAAGGAAAAGTAGATAGAATGCCCAAATCTCCAGAACAAAGCACAGAGCCTATTAGAACCTTCATTAAAGCAAAAGAGTATTTATCAGATGCCCTCCTAGACAAAAAAGATTCCTCTGATTCAGGAGTAAGGTCTAATGAAAGTTCTCCAAATCATTCTCTTCACAATGAAGTTACTGATGATTCTCATCTTGAAAAGGCCAACCTCATAGAACTTGAAGATGATAGCCACAATGGAAAACAGGGAATACCACATAGCTTAAGTGGCCTTCAAGATCCAGTTGTAGCACGTATGTCCATTTGCTCAGAAGACAAGAAGAGTCCTTCAGAATGCAGTTTGATAGCTAGTAGCCCTGAGGAAAATTGGCCAGCTGTAACTGGTCAAAAAGGCTATAACTTGAATCGAACACCCAGTACTATGACCCTAAATAACAACACTGCTCCGTCCAATAGAGCTAACCAAAATTTTGATGAAACAGAAGGAATTAGGGATATCTCTCAAGTTATTATGCGGCCTGGTTCCAGTTCTAATTCAAGTGGTATTCAGAATGAAAATCTAAAAAGCATGACCCATAAACGAAGCCAACGTTCAAATTACACAAGGCTTTCAAAAGATTCTTCAGAGCTTCATACGGTGACCTCTTCTGACAGTGCAGGTTTTGGTGAAGAAAGAGAAAGCATTCTTTAAGGGAAACAAGAAAAAAAAGGTCATTATTATTATGCTTCAAAGTCAAGATTTTCTTAAAAGCCCATCAAACAAGAATTTAGTAGTTAGTTTTTAAGAACTTTGAGGAAAAAACAATTGAAAGAATAGAATTCCAGTTTTTATTTTTAAAAGTTTTTGTGGTTAACTGGCTCCTTGTGTTTTAAAGTGGAAATCTAAGGCTAAATCTGAGAGTAATGAACCTTTTGTTAAATATTAAAAGCATTGTTTCCAAATATAAAGAAAATGAGACTATTATAGTTTCTTTCTACAAAATAAAATTTCCTTTTTGGGAGACTGAAATAATGTATAAAATAGAGTAATCCATAAATCCAATTTTGCAAGCATTTATTAAGCACCTTTATGTGCAAGGCCTTTTGCTGTGCTCTGGGCATTAAAAAGACAATACAAACAGTCCCTTGAACTAAAGCAGCTAACATTCCACTGACAACCATTGTTGAGCCACTTTTCTGCATGAAAAAGTAAATATTCCCTATGGTTATATTTTGAAGCACTAAACAGATAATTTAGTATGACTTTAAGAAAGTTAAGTTAATAGTGCCCAGGGTTAGGCCCAAGAAGCTTTGATTTTATCTTTCCTTTTTTCCATGCTTCTTGATTGATTCTTTATATTACTGAACACCTGGAAATAGGTATACCTGTTATTAGCCAGAGTAGGTACATTATACTTTGTTATTTACAGCCCTGAATTTGATAGTCTACTCACCTGTTGGTTCAAGAGCTAAGCTTATGAAAACATTCTTAGCTATAATGGCATTTCATGAATCAGAACCGGAATATAGTACATTTTCCCCTAATATGGTTGATTTTTCTGCTATATCGGTATATTTAATTATATGGCCACTTATGAAAAAAATACAGCAGCCTGCTAGTTACTGCATTTTTAGCAGTTATGACTGTTTCATCCAATAAGGATTGTGTGCTTCCTGTGAACAAAGCATTATACTAAAATCTCTTTGAGGAGACTTGTGCATATAATCAGCATGCCAGTATTTCTTGAATGAATAAATGAGCAAATTGAACTATTTATACATGAAACAGTTACATAACAATTCAAGATAGTGTATTGTTAGAAGAAGAAAAATATCCATCACTGAAGGAAAATGTACCCATTTTATTTATTCCTAAACTGTTGTATCATTTTTTCTTATTTGGGGAGGAAAGCATCATGGAACCTTTCATTTAAACCTCTGTAACAAAGCAGGAGGACAGAAATGCTCAAAATCAATGTGAATATAAACAATTGTTTAGATTCCGTTTACATTGTTATTCCCACATTTACTGGAATATCTATATTTGAATGTATGGGTTAGTAAGTACATCACAATCACCCCAGTGATCTGCTGTTGTCTTTAGAAGTAACTTTATTTATAAGCACACACCTGATAGTCACAAGTAGGAAGAAATATGTATGTACAAAGTATAAGGATCATATTGTTTTAGTTGAATAATCATACTGTGATGGGTATTTAATAGTTAATATCTTTTCATTAATATAATGAATGAATCATTAACTGGATTGGAATCTTTTAATTATGGCACTAAGTAGTTGCTTCTTTGTGGTACCCAGTGAAGACTGCATTATTGTTGTGTGTTATCTAATAACTCATAAAATAATACTTTATATTATCTTTCATCAAAAGAAGTATTTGTCCAGTTACAGAACAAAAGGACTGAGCTGGTTATTGACAGGTTATTAGCTTTTAGAATTTAATAATCACATTAATCTGTGAAGCTCTGTGATTAGTTTAGGCCAACTATTTCATTCCTTTTAGATGAGTAATTGTCATATCAGTGTCATTTTAACACATGCCTTACCCTCAAAATGAATTTGCATGGTTTTCAGAACTTGAATATCAAATGTGTAGATTTAGAAAACAATAAAAAAATAGCATGCCATTTTTGACTCGGGAGTATTTATTTATTGTAATGATAATTCATACTCTGAGCTGTTTGTATGTTTGCTTTTTTATGGCTTATTGATACACTTTACATGTTCCATTTGACATTAATTTACTTGTCAGTAGTCTTCATCAATAATTATTCCTGTGATTGAACCAATCATTTAGGTAAATGACATATAAGTATTTGATGATTAACCCTTCTAATGCACTAAATGGTACACTGATGAGCTAAAAAATTCATTATGTACCAACTAACATACAGTGTAGCCCTACAGCTACAGCCCCAGAAATAGCTTACTCATCAATAGGACTCCAGGGAAAATAAATCACTGTTCATTTCTATGACTTTCATCCCAGAGAAGTATACTTTTTAGTAAAGATGGAAAATTTTTTTTACCATAAATAAACTATTCTTATCATGAGTTCACTTTTCTCAGTATAGTTAACAGTACTTTTCCAAAATTTATACTCCATTTAGCCATTCCTGAGTTACAGGTTAATTTCTCCCTGCTTATTGCTGTGCTCAGAGAAGTGGATATAAAAAGAATTCTGAATACTTTTACTTTAGCCACAGATAATTTTCTTGTCATAGCATATTCTCTAAGCACTTGTCTCTATCTTGGTCACATGGTAATATTCACATGAATGACATTACTTCTAAAAAAACAAATGAACGAAAAAAAATAAGCAGATATCTTACAGATGATTTATTTGTCATATTTACAGATGATTATGCAAAATATTACATCATGTAAAACTTTAAAAGTGTCATAACTATATAATCACCTTTTTATCATCTTGAAACAAAAGGTCTCATTCTATTATATTCTCATGTTACTTTTGTGTAATGGTTAAAATAATTTTCTCTGACTGACCAGAAAGTTGTTTTAGCAAATTATCTACCAAAATCTACATGTAACCATAGTATTAATTAATTATAAAAATGATGTTTTGCATGTTTTATTCCTACAGTAGGATTGATCTTTAATATGTTGTTTTTCTTATAAAAGCTAATAAGCATGAGGAAATATTTTTTGAATGTGGAGACTATTAGCTTTTCTCCTTTATGATTGATTAAGATAACAAGTGTAAGATCATATATAATATCTCTGGTTATACTAGGGATTCTCAGCCTCTTTGGAATGACCATAAAGTTTAGTAGCTTCAGAAACAATACTTGCTGGGTGAAATTGATTCTTGTGAGCGTAAGTCACTAAAGGGAAGAGTGAGAGTTAGAGGAGTATCACTCCTTTCACCTCTGTGTATGAATGGTATTGAGACAATGTGAAAAAATTGGAGAAAATAAGACAAAACAAAAAAATTAATGTGCAATGAAGTTAGATAATGTGGATTTCTACAGCCAACTTTTAAATATTAAAGAGCCAGTTGCTTAGACCCATAGCTTTTCTTCACTTCTTGGCTTTTTGCCATTTCTGCTTGTTTAAACATCTCCCAGAGAGTGTGCAAAGGGGAAAAGAAAAAGATAAAATATGAACCATTTTTTAAAGTTTTTTTTGCTGAGAAATGTCTTAGCCTGGAAAATCTGAAACCCTGGATAAAATTAGACTTTTGGCTTTTCCTACTCTGGTACTTCTGTTTTCTACTGGCAAGGAAAATGCAGAATTGATCATAAGAATGTAAATGAAAGGTAAAGAAAGACATACTAACATAGAGCAGTATGCCTGATCTGTGGATATGAATATTTGAGTGCTCATGGTGGAAAAGGTTGAGAATCTCTGGGTAAAACCACCTAAGGAATAGAGAGATCATCATAGTATCTTACATAATTTTAAACCCTTTCATGCCTAGGAAGAAAATGACATCCAAGGTAATGGCATCTGAAAAGGAGAATTCAGTCTGAAATAAGGTATGTGGAAGTCAAACTACTGTATCCAAATTTTTGAAGTCCTATGATAAAAATTTATAGTAGGTTTTAGGAGTGTTTGAAGATAGTTCCTTGTAATTGAGTAGTTCTGTATCCTCCAATTCATAGTTAAATGTCATTTCAACAGTCTCATCAGAGACAGGTATGAAATACCCAAAATAAGTGTCCCATGTTGACTCCTACATCATAAAGTTGTAGGAGCCATATAGGGTGGACTGTGAATATAAACAGTGCAGAATATTTCATTGTGTCAGTTATGTTACACCGTGGGGAATAAAACAATGATAAAATACTAGCTTCCAAACATGGAACTTTGAATGACATCTCAAAAACTGTATGTTCAACTTATTATCATATGCACAAAGCATTTTGAAGGAAAAATATAAATCTCTTTAATTCTCTAAACCAGTCTACAGGACAAGCACATATATGTGTATATGTCGTAGTTAGCCGAAGTAAGATCATGACATCCACAAAGTCCAGCTTCAAGCCAATCAAGACTAATTGATTGCTAGCCCCAGTTCAATATAAAACAGTTTTGTTGAAAATATACATATATGTGTAATGGGTATCATATTTCTTTCCTTCTCAGTGCATGGAGGAGGGAGGGAGAGAATTTAGAACTAAAAAAAAAAAAATAAAAAAATAAAAGTCTAAGCCTACACAATGAAAAACATGGTATTAGAACCCATTTCAACTCCAAGATGATTACTCTCTATCTTTGACTTAAGTGGACTTCAGTGGACTTAAGCTTTATGTTAGAATATGATTATTGAATAAAGATGATGAAAAAATAAGAAAGATATACATATACATAAAATATAACTGTAGCTGTAATATTAAGTTTATTTAACTTTTAAGTGTGTATGTTAAAAATGCCAATTAATGTATATATAAAAACCTTCACAATCCATTCAAGTTGGTATCTGCTATATTGAGCTAAAGTATGTTGTAGGAAAAAATTTATAACAAAGTCATTCTGGTACTTGAATAAGTCTCTCAGATGATGTCTGAAGTAGACTTGATTTCTAATTAATTATATGATGTGACAAATAGTGAAGTTCCAATGTAGAACTGTTTTTGAGAGGAGAATAGTTACAGAAATATTGGCAAGGGATAAATCAGTGTACAAATTGTAGTTACCAAAAAACCTGTTGAATAACTCCAATACATGATAAGCGTCCTGATCTAGTCTAATTGGAAAGGTCAGCCTGAATTTCAAGTTAACAATCTTGAGTCATGCTTAGATTATCTTCAAATAATTTTATCAAACTTCTTACAACATAGTGAGGTGTAGTCATGTTATCTGCTTAAATTAACTGAAAAAAAACTCAATTGTAATTAGCATAATTTGCATGCAATCAGTGTGCTGAAGTTCTTAATTTTTTTTTCCTCTTTAAGCAGATTAGATATATTCTCCTTAATCTCTTGATAGCACTATAAATCTGTGATACCACCTCAGACAAATAATTGCACCCTTTGTATTATTGGAGCCTGAATTAATGTTATATTAATGTAAAGCAAATTAGGCTGTGTTCCCAATATTACATAAAGTAAGGAGTGATAGAGAAATGTTAAGAACGAGGAAAGATACTGTTAGCAAGTAAGTACCAGAAATGTAATAGTAATCATTTTTAACTGGAATTTTCTTTATATCTACCTCTCTTATTTGCTATGAAGGCAAAGTGAATTCTGTCTCATTCTTACTATCCTACCTACTGAGCAAAGCAATATTGCTTTCTCTCCCAATTGATAAATAACTTTTCCTGACAGTTGAATCTTCTCTCCAAAAATAAGTTAGAAAAGAAGAGGCTGCCTTGCCAATGAATAATCCTGCTATCCAGTGATATCCAATGGATCTGAGAAGAAAGACATCAAATTTAACTGTAGTTATTTTCTGTAGTATAGCAGTTGAGTTAAAGTTTTTCTTAAAACTAAGAGTTTTCAAGCATAAAATTTTGAGACAAGCACAGATTTATGACAGCATGTATGCAATCTAGGTATAAACCAACATTTCATGTTCTTTTTCATATTTCCTGCCAAACTTTTAATAAAAAGTACATTTTTTCTAACTTTTAACTTTCTGATCCCTGTTCAGTACAAAGTATTTTTCTCCCTGGGACCTTCAGATTACACACTTTTGTTCCAACTAAATTTTCTTTGCTTTAACTTTTAAGGTTGCCTCTTCAATGTATTTCAATTTTTTTTGTTCCAGTTTTCTTTTCACTTTTCACATGTATTCCTCTTTTTTTTTCCATTTGGAAAGATAGTAAGGGAGGCAGGTCTGATTAAACTATTACTTTGCATCTGTTTGGAAAACAAACTAAATCTTTTGGAGAAGACTTGGTGGGGAATGTAGCAGCTGTCTACAAATACTTGAAGGGCAATCATTTGGTGGAAAAACTGGACAAACTCTGGTAGCTCCCAGAGAAGAGAATTAAGACAAGTGGGTAGAAGTTTCAGAGGGAGATTTTGTTTCAACACAGTAAAAAAGAAAAAAAAGCAACATGCATGATGATTAAAGAGTCAGAGCCTTAGAGTCAGGAGGACCTCGGTTCAAATACTTTCTCCAAAACATACTAACTTCGTGGCCATTGGCAAATCATTTAACCTTTTAATTTTGAGGCCATTATTACTGACAAGTTGCTGAGTTGAACCTCTGAAGGGAATTTCCATGCTGGGAATTCCTTACACCAATAAAATCTGAGGCCAGAACCTAATTAACTCAGTAAGGGAAATTACTTTAACAGTTAATTCTGTCTGAAAAACTGATGAGGTGGAGATTATCCAGAGAGGGCAACTAGAAGAATCTCAGCACCTTGCCGTATTTCAAGAAGCTAGGCATGTTAAGAGAAACCTTAGAAGAGACATAAAAGCCATCTTTAAATATTTGAAAGGTTGTCTTGTAGTAAGTGGTAAGATTTATTCCACTTGACCCTGCATGACTTAGAAGTAGGAGAAATTGGTCAAAATTTTATTGGATGATATAAAGAGACAAATTTAGGTTTGAGTAAAAAAAAAATTGTCTACAGAGAGTAGGAAGGAACGAGAAAGTAACTGAGCCTCCAAAAATGGAATGGATTGCCACTGGAGGTATAATGGATTTTCCTTAATTATGGATTGTGAAGCAAAGACTGGATAACCACTTGTCATGTATATCATAGAAGGGATTCTTGTTCAAGTAGGAGGTGGACTAAATGGCCCCTGAATTCCCTTCCAGCCGTGTGAATCTGTGAGAATGGAATAGGCCTCCTTGTGAAGTAATGAGTCCCTCATAACTGAAAAAGTTCAAGAAGAGGCTGGTTGATCGCATTTTAGGATAGTTGTAGAGGGCATTTGTAATCAAGGACAGGCTTGGGTTAGAACTCACGATCCTTTTCTGATTATGAAATTCAATGCTTTTATTCCTAATGTGGAGTGGATTACAAGTATAAGAACAAGAAAGTTTGTAATTATCTAGTTACTCCTCAATTCTTTACCATAGGGCCTCCAAAAAACATTCTTAAACTGACATAAAGCGTCTACCATTTTATATCATCCAAGCTCTTTTTCCCCATTAGTGTGCGTAATGGAGAATTGACTCTACCAAAATTTCATGTGAGTGATCTTTCTCCTAGAAGGATTTGACCTACTTATGCTTCACTTCTTTAGAATTTATTTAGAATTTAACATAGTTTTATGGGCTTTTGAATGTCTGTTCTTGTTGCTGCTATTCCTATCATAGCTGATTTTTTTTTTTTTAAGCAGTAGAAGCTTTGTTACTTGCTTGTTCTGCTGCACTCCCAGCAAGGCAGGTTAGCTGAGATTGTCAGAAACTCTAGCTTCCCGCATGCTCACTTCCTTTCCTATAACATTGGCAAAAAACAGTAGGGGTCAGTGGATGCCCAATCCCCTCCTTGCTGGGGGGTGGAAGGAACCTGCCATTCCTTCAGTTGACATCAGTCGTGCTGCACTTCACTCCCTCCTCTTCAGCCACCTCCTCCACAACTTCCTAACCAACTTTATTGCTGCCTTTCCTTACCTCCCTCCTATGGTCCTAGGACTGTGAAATGTGATCAAATCAACTCTACCATTGAATTTATGTTTCTGTCATTTTACTATTGTATGACCCCATTCACCATCTCTGTAACTCATTAGGACAAAGTTACCTTCTCTTCCTTACTACATCCATGTGTGTATTGTGTGCTGCATTAGAATGTAAGCCTTTGAGGACCAGGACTATCTTTGCTTTTGCATTGATATCTCCAGAACTGAGCATGGTGCTTGGCACATAGTAAACACTCAGTAAGTGCTTCATTTTTCACCTTCCTTCTATCTGAGTTTAAAAACAAAAAGGTGAGGCTTGACTATGGAATTTTGGTTTAAAGCCAGGTTTGTTGGAATCCACCTGTATTGAGGTTTCTAGTTCTTACAAGTTGTATGATGCTAATGTACTTTTTTTTCAGTAACATCATCATGTTGATGATTCAAATTCAGCTTTGTTCACTTTGATTCTAAAACATTTGATGTTGGACTCATGTTTAACCCATTCATTATTCCAGGTACTGCTGTTATTTTTACAAGTGAAATTTGATCTATTAGAGTATTTGTAGGAGTTTTTATTTTATCTTCATTCTCTTTTGAGTTGAACCATTTTTTTCTCATTTGCCAAAATACCTTTGAATTCTAGTCACATTTTGCTCTACCGGTTCTGGGATTATGAAAATTGCTTAACAAAAGCCTTCATATTCTTATAAAATTTATTTCAGTGGTATTTTGGTTTTTATAGCAGCTGATGTTGAAATAAAATCAGTAGGACTATTATTGCTTGAAAGTGGATGACTTTTTGTTTTTATGCTGTATTTCTTTTATGTGCCTCATATTTTAATGATCCCTTGAATTAAGTTAGCATGCTAAAGCATGTGCACAATATCCGTATATTTAATTTTACTCTTATTCTTATCAGTGAACTCATATGTCCACTACCTGTCCCTGACTTAATGCTGTTTGACTTAACCAAGTAATTTGTTTCTTTCTACGTCTGACCTTGCCAATGTCTTTTGAATGTTTTTTTTTCCTTTTTAAATTAAGTGTTATTTTTTCAGTCAATGGAAATCTGCCTTCTATTCCCACTTTTTCACTGTTTCCCTTCTCCCCCACCAGGAAAGAAAAAAAAAACCCAACACTTTAGTATAAACATGTATAGTCAAGCAAAACTAAAATCTCATAATAACTATTTTTAAAAAAAAATCTCAGTCTATTGTCTGAGTTTATCACCTCTCCATCAGGATGTGTGTAACTTATTTCAGCGTGAGTCCTTTGGAACCATGGTTGGTCATTGAGCTGATTAGAGTCCTTACAGAATCTTTACAGTATTATTGTCATTGTATATATATTTTGATTCCACTGACTTTGCCCTGTTTCAGTTGATACTGATTCAAGACTGAGAAGACTTATTTCAAGTCTTCCCAGATTTCTCTGAAACCATCTCCATCACATCTCACCCACATAATAGTATTCAATCACATTCATATACCATACCTTGTTCAACCATTCCCCAATTGATAGGCATCTCCTCAGGTTCCAAATCTTTTATTATTATTTTTAACATTAAAAACATTCCAAATTCTCTGTCATCCATTGAGAATGTAATCAGTATGGTACCCATTATACATATGAAGTCATGCAAAACATATTTCTATATTAGCCATGTTGCACAAAACAAGAAATATAAAGTGAAAAACAATATGCATCAGTCTGCACTTAGAATTTATCCTATTTGGAGGTGGGTAACACTTTTTATCGTGAGTGAAGCCTTTGGAATTGTCTTGGATCACTGTATTATCAGAGTAGCTAAATCTTTCACAATCGATCACTACTACAATATTACAGTCACTGTGTACAATGTTGTCCTGGTTCTACTCACCTTACTTTGCATCAGCTCATATAAGTCTTCACAGGTTTTTTTTTTAAACTATGCCCCTCATCATTTCTTATAGCATCGTGTATTCCATCACAATCATATACCACAACTTGTTTAGCCATTCCCCAATTAATGGTTCCTCTCAGTTTCCAATTCTTTGCCACCACAGGAATAGCTGCTATAAAATTTTTGGTACATCTTTAGAGTTTGTTTTACTTAGGACCACTGTCTCCCTTAATCTACTTTCCTTCTCCCCTTTCCCTCTTTCCCTGTTGATTGAAATATAATCCTGAATTCAACTCTGTGTGTGAGGTTCAAATGTCACCTGCTCTCCCCACCCTTCCTCCTTGCTTGTATAGCACCCTGTGTACCCTGATTATGTAAGATAATTTTCCTTCATCTCTTTTCTTCCCCTCCTTTTCCATTCTGCTTTAAAGATCATCAAAACATAGAACCATTCCTGATCCCTTTTTAGAATTAGTCTCCCCCCATAACCTCTGATGATAATGGGGTTCAGATGAGACATATATATCATATCCCCATATTGGTATGTAAATAATTTATCCTTGTGTAGCCCCTTATGATTATTCACTGATGTTTACCTTCTAAAATTTTTTACTTTGACTCCTGTGTTTGCCCTTCAAAGTTTCTACATGGTTCTAGTCTTTTCATTAGGAATACTTAAACGTCCTATATTTCGTTAGAGGTTCATTCCTGCTCTGTCTACTCCCCATTAAAATATAACTCAGTTTTGCTGGGTAAGTTACTCTTTGTTGTAAACCTGTATATTTTGCCTTTTAGAATATTATATTCCAAGCTCTTTGCTCCTTTATAGGGGTGGCTGCTAAATCATGTGTGATCCCAGCTGTAGTTCTTTGGTACTTAAATTCTTTCTGTGTGTCTGCTTGAATATGAACTAGATTTTGACTGTGACATTCCTGGGAGTTATCATTTTGGGAATTCAGGAGGTGACTGGTGGATTCTTTCTGTTCCTATTTTTCTGCTTTGTTCCTAATAGTTCTAGGCAGTTTTCTTTTATGATTGCTTGAAGTATGATACCTAGGCTCTGTTTTTGGTCATGTATTTCAGGTGTACAATGATTATTAAATTATCTCTCCTTCATCTCTTGTCCATGTTAATTGTTTTTGCTATGAAACATTTTCTTCTATTTTTTCAAACTTTTGACTTTGTTTTAATGTTTCTTTTTATGTTATGAGGTCATTATCTTATACTTGATCCGTTGTAATTTTTCAGAGAGTTTGTCGCTGTGGTAAAGGTTTGTACCTCTTTTGCCAAGCTGCCAATTCCCTTCTAATTCTTTCTTCCTTGTTTCTCATTTATTTTACATTTTTTTCTTCTAGAGTTCTCATTTCATTTATAAAAACATTGTTAAAATTCTTGCTTCATTTCTTCCAGGATTTCTAGTTGAATTTATGTTCAAGCTATGTTTTTCTTTGAGGCTTTGATTACAGATGTTTTGGAATCATTCTCTTTTGGGTTTGTGTCTTATATCCGTTTCACCATAATAGCTTTTTGTGATGGCATTCTTTTTTTATTTGCTCATTTTTCTAGCCTACTTCCTGACTTTGGACTTTCTATTAGTGCCCAGTTCTGTGCTCATCTGGAGGTAATGTCTGGGCTGAGTTTGTGTCCTTTATGATTTTGCTTTCTTGTGAGGTATTGACTGTTGTGTTATTCCAGAATCTTATGGACAGATCAGATTAGAGAGCAAAAAGCTTTTAGTGGTCCCAAAATAGTGTGATAACTGTCCTCCTGGTATGAGCTCTGTAAGTTCCTGACCTGAGTTTGGATCTGAGCAACACATCTGTGGGCCAGTAGACTATTGCTAGACTTATTTACTATTGGCCAAACTAGAAAGCTCTGCTATTTATTTCAGTAACAGAACTGCAGGCTCCTCTTTAGTCTGAGATTCCTGCCCTCATTATTTTACTGAAAGCTTCAGACTGGCCTGGATGCTAGAACTGAGCCCTGTTCTGCTCCTGAGTTCAGAGCCACATGGTTGCTGCTTGGTTCTGAACTTGCTCCTTGCTTTAGTACAAAGCCTAGGGCCCTCTTCAATTCCTTCTACCTCTAGGTGCAGGTCCCCTCTTCAGTCCATCCTGGATCTGTAACTCTAAACTGAGTAGTGACAGCTTCTAGTATGACCTACACAAGATCAGACTCCTCTGTGCTGTTCTTGACATAGTATATAGCTTCTCCCTGCCCTGAAATGTTCTGGTCTTTCCTGGCTAGGTTCCATTCCCAGTCCTTAGACTCCTCTATCTCTATCTCTTTTTGCTAACATTAGCATGAGAAAATGACTTGCTTTGATTTTTTTAACTTGCCAATCAAGATTCAGTCTTGAGCCTTTTTTAGATCTTTGTAGAGGTACTGGTGACCTTTTTAGTTTTATTTTTTTTTTTGTTATAACCTTTGAAGGCAGGCAAACAACAAGTATTTATTAAGCATTTGCCATGCACTTTACTCAGTGTTAAGGATATAAATACAAGCAAAAGAAAGACAGTCATTTCCCTCAAAAAGCATACATTCTAATGGCAAAAGTCTACATAAAAAGTAGCTAAAAAGCTGGGGTACAGAGCGGAGACAAGGCACAGTGGTGAAATCCAAAGGGCCAGGAGTATGACCTTGAGAATGAAGAATGGCCAGGCTGAGCCCAGTATCAAAATACAGGCCCCTACTTCACCAATAAGAATAGAGCGGTAGCCTGCCAGAGTGATGGATGTTCCAGGGTGAGAAGGGCCCAGGCCTGAGTTTCAGGGTCAGAAGGTAAATGAGTCCTAGTGATTAAGTCCAGGGACTCTGAATCATAGCCAGGAAGGGAATATGTACATAAGAACAATAACTTTAACTTAATTAAATTTTCTTTAATTTAGCATGTTCATATTAATGCTGAGTACTAATAGATCAGAATGCTTTGATGTACTCATGATGTCATCAACATGGATATTCCCTCTAGGAGCCCATGCATGCCTTTTCATCTTGTACAAACTTTGCCCATCTCCTCCCACAAATCCTTTACAGTGTCTGTCCAGAATTGTGGGAGCCTTCATGAATGAAAACATTTTCTAAGTGCTTACTATGTACAGAGCACTGTGCTGTATGATGAGAATACAAATAAAAAAAACAAGAAAGTGTCTGCTCTCAAGAAGCTTACGTGCTAATAGGGAAAGACAGTTTGTATAGGACATTTTCAGCTACGAGTCAGATGGAAAAGTTCACCGAAGCTTAGGTACAGCAGCAAAGCAGAAGGTGATGCAGCTTCCTTAATGACATTTCCACTAATAAAACCTTTATTCATTCCTGACCTTGAACCATTAAACAATGCCAAAGTCTTGGGTGGCATGAACCTTTTTTTTTTTTTAACAGATCTTTAGTAGCTGTTGTTGAGGAAACAGAAGCAATTGCCATCCAGGTTGATTCTCCATGGGAGTTAACTTTGTTATGATAGTTGAAGGGGCTGGTCTGGACACAGGAGGGCATTGCTATTCCCAGGGCTGTTGGGCTAAGAGTCTAGGTCTGGTTCCATCAGGATCTTAGGGATTGTGGTAGTGATTTGACTTGCCTGGGACCTGCTGTCTCTGGTCTTTCAGAGTGCTTTGTTGCTTCAGTTAGGCTGCCTTGCCTATCCCATAGGTGGCCATTATTGGGAATGCCTGGCTCTTTCTCCACAATGCTTCCCTGATGACAGCTGCAGGAGGTAGTCTGGAAGCCAGATCTTATTGGGGGTCGGAGAGATGCTGTGCTGCTATTCTCAGGGCCCTTGGGCTAACTTGCTTATTGGTAGTAGTTAGCAGTTTCTGGTGGGCCCTTTCTTTCCAAGGGTTGCTCCTCTCAGTTCTGGCTGTGTGTCTAGGTAATCTGCATCTAAATAGATCTAGAAGTAGGTTGAGTGGACATGTCCCTTGACTATGTGGATATAAACTATCCATTATCCTCAGTGTCTGTATATGATTGTTTTACTTCCTTTTTCAGTTGTTCATCCTCCCTGATGAAATCATTTATGCCACTTGTCCTGTACAGTGATTTTTTGCTATATTGCAGCCTACTCATGCCCACCACATGCCTCTCCATTGCCCTTTGGATGAACTGTAAATTTTAATTCTTCAGACCGTATGATATTTCATGACTTACAGCTGTGCAGCATTGCTGGAAGAATATTGATATTTAAGAGTTGGACCTTTGTTTCGAAGGAAACAGGAAAGGAGGTAAACTCCAATGACTCGCTATTGTCTCTTGTCAAATATAAACTCCTCTCTTTGACATTTAAAGCTCTTCACCACCTGGCCCCTTCCTACTTTTCCATTCTTCTCACACTTTGCATTCCATCTGTACTGGTTGACTTGATGTTCTACGGCAGGATGCTCTGATCTCCGTCTTTTTGCATTGTCTGTCCCTGATGCCTGGAATGTACTCACTCCTCACTTCTGCCTTTTGGAACCTCTGATTTCTTTCAAGACTAAGCTCAAGTACCATCTTTTTTTCATGAATACTTTTCAGGGCTCTCCAGATTCTGGACCCCTCCTGAAACTCTCCTGTATATATTCTGTGTATATTTATAGTTGTATATGTTATCTCCCTTTGGGTGTTAGTAGGGACTATTCATTTTGTCTATCAAGGACAGAAGTGAAGTAGAAGCAGCTTGGTGGCACAATGTGTGGAGCACTGGCCTGGATTTTGGAAGACTCAAGTTCAAATGTGGCCTGAGACATTTAGTAATCCTGAGCAAGTTGTTTAACCTCTTTGCCTCTATTTCCTCATCTATAAAATGGCAATAATAATAGCACCTGCCTCCAATTTTTAAGTGCTTAACACTGTACCTGGCATATAGTAAGCACTATATAATGCTAGCTATTATCAGCAGCAGTCGTGTCATGAATGCTAATCAAAGAGCTTTTCACGTAGTAAACATTTAAATGTTTGTAGATTGATTGACAGAAGCATTAAAAGACTATAGAGCTTCTTGAATGCAATCCCGAATATTATCCTCGTCCTATCAATGCTGGTCCTGTTTATTGTTTATCTCAATGTCTACACAAACCGGCTGTACAGTTGTCAACATAACTATAAATGAATGTGTCAAACTCACCTACAGCAAGCACTGGAAAATGCACTCGTGCAGCCAGCCTGAACTACATTAAAATGTAATTAGAAAATGTTAAACATGATAAAAAGGGAGCCAAGAGGGCAGAGTAAGGCAGAAACTTGCTTGAATTCTCCCAAATTACCCTCCAAACTTTAAAATAATGCCTCAAAATGAATTCTGGAGTGGCAGAACCAATGAAAAGGATGAGGTCAAATGATTTTCCAGCCTAAGACCACTTAGTATGTTGACAGGAAAAGTTTGTCTCACTTTGGTGAGAGTGGAGTACAGTCTAGTGCAGATGGCCCAGGCAAGTCAGCAGAAGACCAAACCCCAGCAAACCAGCAGTGGGGCCCCAAGCCTTCTCCCTTAGCCCTGGTGCAAGCCAGCAGGTAGGCCCCATACCCCAACAGGAGCCAGCAGTAGTCCCTGCCACTGCAAGCCAGTGCAGACGTTGGGGGGCAACTGAATCAGCAGTAGGGACTTGCAGAGCTGTCAGCCCACAGACAGTAAGGGGATCAGACAACTAGTCAGAAGAAGGTTACAGGAGACACTTTGCTGGCACTGGGTACGGGACTGTTGCATTGCCCATATAGAGATCTGGATGACAGACCCGAGTCACAGTTCCACGGTGAGAAGATACAATACACACTATAGTGTGCAGCCACAGAGGAGGGGGAACCCTGGTCACAGGTCCAGGGTAGAAAAGAATGCTTGTGTTCATTCATAGACCAGAGCACAGGATGGAAGAGTGGTGAACACACCTCTCCTTAGATCATACCACCTTGGAAGGACCAAAAACTTACAGGTCTCCAGAATTAGCTCTGAAAACAGCAGCATGAAAATCCTGATCCTTAGGACAGCGCCCCCTCTAGCCCAGGAACTAAGCTTAGTTTTAACGTGAAGTGAAAAGTCAAGAAATGGGTTGAAAAAATGAGTTTTAAAAAAAAACCCACCAGCCTTGGAGTCAGAAGGACCTGAATTCAAATCTGGCCTCAGACACTTGGCACTTAACTAGCTGTGTGACCCTAGGCAAGTCACATAACCCCATTGCCTAGGTAAAAAAAAAGGATTTGATCATAGAAAGTTACTATGATGACAGGGAAGATCAAAACACAAACTGGGATGGGTACAACAATGTCAAAATGGCTCCATGATAAGCCTTAAAGAACAATGTAAAATTGGTATCGAACCCAAAATAAACTCTTAGAAGAGCTCAAAAAGGATTTTAAAAATTAAGAGAGAGAGAAGAAAAGTTGGGAAAAGAAATGAGATTAATACAATGGAATCATGGAAAATGAGTCATTCAATGGAATCGTGAAAAAAGAGTCAACAGTTCAGTAAAGGAAGCACAAAAAGTGAAAAAAATGTACAAAAATTTACTGAAGAAAACTTCTTAAAAATTAGAGTTGACCAAATTGTAAAGGAGGTACAAAAATTTACTGGAAAAAAAAAAAAAAACTTGAAAAGAATTGACCAAATGGGAAAGTAGGTACCAAAGGTCACTGAAGAAAATAATTCCTTAAAAAATAAGTGTGTGGCAAGTGGAAGCTAATGACTCCATGAGACATCAAGAAACAATAAAACAATAGAAAGAAATGTGAAATATCTCATTGGAAAAACAACTGACCTGGAAAATAAATTGAGGAGATACAATTTAACAATTAAAGTACCTGAAAGCCATGACCAAAAAAAGAGCCTAGATGTCACCTTTCAATAAATTATGAAGGAAAATTGACCTGATATCCTAGAACCAGTGGGTAAAATAGAAATTGAAAGAATGTTCTGATCACCTCCTGAAAGAGATCTCAAAATGAAAACTCCCAGAATGTTATACCTAAATTCCAGAGCTTCCAGGTCAAGGAGAAAGTACTGCAAGCAGCCAAAAAGAAACAATTCAAATATCATGAAGCCACAGTAAGGATTACACAGGATTTAGTAGCTTTTACATTAAAGAATTAGAAGGCTTGGAATATAATGTTCCAGAGAGCAAAGAAGCTAGGATTACAATCAAGAATCACCTACCCAGAAAAACTGAGTATAATGCTTCAAGGCGGGGAAAATTTATGTTCGATGAAATAGAGGACTTTCAAGCATTCCTGATGAAAAGACCAGAGCTGAATAGAAATTCAACTTTCAAGTACAGGACTCAAGAGAAACATAAAAAAAAAAGTAAACAGGAAAGAGAAATCATAAGGGATTCAATAAGGTTAAATGGGAAGATGATATTTGTAATTCCTAAGAACTTTATCATCATTATTAGGGCAGCTAGAAGGAGTATACAAAGAAGGCACAGGTGTAAGTTGAATGTGATGGGATGATATCTTTAAAAAAAAAAACAAAGGATGAGAAAGAGACACACTGGAAGAAGGGAGAAGGGATTGGAAGAATGTGGAAACTCCTGCATAAAAGAGGCATGCAAAAGAGCTCTTACAGTGGAGGGGAAAATGGGGGGTGGGGTGACAGGATTTTCTTGAGCCTTACTCTCATCAGAATTGTCTCAAAGAGCCTTATTCTCATCAGAATTGTCTCAAAGGGGGAATAACATACCCACTTAATTGGGTGTAGAAATCTATTTTACCCTATAGGGAAATAGGAAAGGAGAGGAGTAAGAGAAGAGGAGGGGACAGATAGAAGAGAGGGTAAATTGGGGGAGGTGGTGGTCAGAAGCAAAACACTTTTGAGGAGGGACAGGATGGGGGGAGAGACGGAGGAAGAGAGAGATGGGGGCGGGCATAGGATGGAGGGAAAAACACAGTTATAACTGAATGTGAATGGGATGAACTCATAAAACAGAAGCAGCAGAGTGGATTAAAAACCGGAATCCTATAATATGTTGTTTACAATAAATGTATATGAAGCAGAGAGACACATAGAGTCAAGGTAAGGGGCTGGAGCAGAATGTATTATGCTTCAGTTTAAGTATAAAAAAAAAGCAAGGATGCAATCATCATCTCAAACAAAGCAAAAGCAAAAACAGATCTTTTAATAAGCTAGGAAACTTGCTAAAATTATCATAGACAAGTAATATTGATACTAAACATATGCACCAAATACTATAGCACCCAAATTTTTAAAGAAGTTAAGTGAACTACAGGAGGAGATAGTAAAACTGTATTAGTGGAGGACTTTAACTTTCCCCTCTCAGAATTAGATAAATCTAAAAAAAATAAAAATAAAGAAAAAGTTAAAGAGATGAATAGAATTTTAGAAAAGCTTTATGATAGACCTCTGGAGAAAATCAATTGGGAATAGAAAGGAATATACCTTTTTCCTTAGTAGTACATGGCACCTCCATAAAGATTAACCATGTATTAGGGCATAAAAACCTCACAAGCAAATGCAGAAAAGCAGAAGTATTAAATGCATCCTTTTCAGATAACAAAGCAATAAAAATTACATTTAAGAAAATACCTTGGGAAGATAACTGAAAAAGTAATTGAAAACTGATTCTAATCATAAGACATGAGTGGGTCAAAGAACAAATCATAAAAACAATTTCATTAAAGAGAATGACAACAATAAGACTACCAAAATTTATGGGATGCAACCAAAGCGTTACTTGAAAAATTTGTATCTCTAAATACATCAATAAAGCAGAGAAAGCAAATCAGTGCATTGAGCGTGCAATTAAAACAATTAGGAAAAAAACAAATTTAAAATGCCCAATTAAAAACCAAATTTGAAATCCTGAAAACCAAAGGAGAGATTAATAAAATTGAAAGTAAGAAAACCATTGAACTAACAAAACTAGGGGTTGGTTTTATGGGGAAAAACAATGAAATAGATAAATTGTTGGTTAATTTGATTAAAAAACAACAACAATAACAAGTTACCAGTATCAAATTGAAAAGGGCAAGTTTGCCACAAATGAAGATGAAATTAAAGCAATCATTAGGAGATATTTTGCCCAATTATATGCCAATAAAGATGACAATCCAAGGGAAATGGAGGAATAATTTACAAAAATATAAATTGCTCAGATTAACAGAAGAGGAAATAAAATATTTAACCCCATCATAGAAAAAGAAATTGAACAAGTCATCAATGGACACCCTGGGAAAAAATTCCCCAGGACCAGATGGATTTACAAGTGAATTCTACCAAACATTTAAAGAACAGTTAATTCCAATATTATATAAACTATTTGGAAAAATAGGCAAAGTCCTTTTACAACACAAATACGATACTGATACCTAAACCAAGAAGAATGAAAACAGAAAGAAAACTGTAGACAAACTTTCCTAATGAATATTGATGCAAAAAATTTAAAGAAAATACTAGCAAGGTGATTATAGCAGTATATCATAAGGATCATACACTATGACCAGGTGGGATTTATACAAGGAATGCAAGGCTGGTTCAATATTAGAACGATTAGCATTGTTGACCACATCAATAACAAAACCAATAGAATTGAGTTATGATTATCTCAATAGATGCAAGAAAAGTTTTAACAAAATACAACACTCATTCCTATTAAAAACACTAGAGAGCATAGGAATAAATGGAACTTTTCTTAAAATGATAAATAATATTTATCTGAAACCATCTGCAAGCATCTGTAAGAGAAATGAGCTGGAACCTTTCCAATAAGATCAAGAGTGAAGCCATAATGTCCATTACCACCACTGTTATTCATTATTGTGATAGAAATGTTAGCTATAGCAGTAAGAGAAGAAAAAAAAATTGAAGGAATTAGAATAGGCAATGAGGAAACAAAACTATCACTCTTTGCAGATAATATGATGGTATACTTAAAAGAATACTTTAAAAAATCAACTAAAAAACTAATTGAAATAATTAACAACCTTAGCAAAGTTGCAGGATATAAAAGAAACTCATATAAATCATCATTTATATATATTATCAACAAAGTCCAGTAGCAAGAGATAAGAGAAATTCCATTTAAAATAGCAGCAGACAATATAAAATACTCAGGAGTCTACTTGCCAAGACAAACTCAGGAACTGTATAAACACAATTACAAAGCATTTCACACAAAGTCAGATCTAAACATTTGGAATACAATAAAAATGACAATTATACTTAATTATTCAGTGAGATACCAATCTGACAACAATTATTTTATAGAGCTGGAAATAATAAAATTCATCTGGAAGAACAAAAAGTCAAGAATGTTAAGGGAATTAATTGGGAAAAAATGTAATGGAAGGTAGCCTAGCCATACCAGATCTCAAATTGTATTATAGAGTGGTAATTATCAAAAGCAGTCTGGTACTAGCTAAGAAAAAGAGTGATAGATTGGTGGAATAGACAAGGTACGCAGTATACAGTAGTAAATGACCGTAGTTATCTAGCATTTGATAAACGCAAAGATCCAAGATTTTGGGACAGTAAATCACTATTTGACAAAAACTGTAAAACACTTTGGCAGAAACTAGGTACAGACCAACATTTCACTCTGTATACCAAAATAAGGTCAAAATGGGTACATGATGTAGACATGAAGTGTGATACCATAAGCAAATTAGGAAATCATGAAATAGTTTACCTGTCAGATCTATAGATGAGGGAAGAATTTATGACCAAACAAGACATAGGATCACAGGATATAAAATGGACAAGTTTGATTATATTGAATTTAAAAATTTTTGCGCAAACAAAATGAATGCAGCCAAAATTAGGAGAAAGCTGAGGAAAACTTCTTTTTACAGCAAGTGTCTCTGATAAAGGCCTTATTTCTCAAATATATAGACAACCAGTCAAATTTATAAGAATGTAAGTCATTCCCCAATTGATAAATGGCAGAAGGATATAAGCAGGCAGTTTTTAGAAGAAGAAATCACAGCTATTTTTAGTCATGTGAAAAAATTCTCTAAATCACTACTGATTTAAAAAATGCAAAATAAACCAACCCAGGTACCATCTCACACCTATCAAACTGAGTAATATGACAGAAAAGGAAAATGATAAATGTTAGAGGGGATGTGGGAAAATTGGAACACTAATGCATTATTGGTAGAGTTATGAAGTGATCCAACTATTCTGTAGAGCAGTTTGGAACTGGCTGAAAGAGCTATAAAGCTTCATGTCCTTTGATTCAGCAATGCTACTATTAGGTCTGTATCCCAAAGAAATAAAAGAAAAATGAAAAAGACTTACATGTATAAAATATTTATAGCAGCTCTTATAGACGTGGCAAAGAACTGGAAGTTGAGGGGATACCTATCAATTGGGAAATAGCTGAACAAGTGATATGTGATTGTAGTGGAATACTATTGTGCTATAAGAAATGACAAGCAGGATGATTCAGAAGAAAATTGGAAAGACTTGATTTACATGAACTGATGAAAAGTGAAGCAAGCAGAACCAGGAGAACATTGTACATAGTAACTGCAATATTTTACAGTGATTGGCTGTGAATGACTTAACTATTCTCAGCAATACAACAATCCAAGACAATTTCAAAGAACTCATCATGAAAAATGTTATCCATCTTTAGAGAAAGAACTGATGGAACTGGTCTGAATGCAGATTGAAGCGTGCTGTTTTTCACTTTTTGTGTGGGTTTTTTGTGTCTGTATTTTGTTTTACAACATGACTAATATGGAAATATGTTTTGCATTATTGCACATGCATAACCTATTCAAATTGGTTTCTGTTTCAGGGAAGGGATAGAAGAAGTAGGGAGAGAGTGAATTTGGAACTCAATTTTTTTAAAAAAACATGTTAAAAGTTGGTTTTACATGTAATTAGGAAATATAATATTAAAAACAAAAACAAAAACCCAAAAATTTAATATGACACAGATAATGTTAATTTGCAGTTTTCTGAAACAGTAGGCTACTGACATTTCTATTTGAGTTTGGTACTACTGGAACTCTGGACAATAGGCATTGTTGTGCCACTTGGGTTTTCCTCAGTGCATGCTTAAGCCATATTCTTTTGAGTGATTGTGGATCTAGGTTAGCAGTCTCTACAGTCTTATTGGGTTCATTCAATCAACACAATGTCATCTGCTAACAGGAACATTTGGGTGATTTCATTATCTCTGGATAACCCATCTTCCATTTGGACTCTGTACTGTACTTTATAGAAGTACTAACTATATTTGGTGACCATATACCACCTTGTTTTATGCCTTGCTTGAAACTTATCAGAATGTTGTTAAACTTTTTTATTTCCCTTGTTTTATCTTTCAAAAAACTATATATGTTTGCTTCATCTTTAAAATTTTTTTAAATTATTTTTAAATCCTCATTTTCTTTCTCCTGTTCCTTCTCCTTTCCCCAACTGAGAAAACAAGAAAAACAAAATCCCTGTTACAAGCATGTATTTTCAAGCAAGACAAATTTCTATATTGGCCACGTCCAAAAAAAAAAAGTCTTAATCTCTCCTGTGAGACCATCACTTCTCTATCAGGAGGTGGGCAGCATGTTTCATCTTGTGGCCTCTGAAATTGTGGTTGGTCATTGTGTTGAGTGTAGTTCCTAAGTCAGAAACTTTATGTGATTTTGATATTCATGAGAAATACCTTTAAGGTGGGGTTTTGTGCTAAAAATAATCAAATGCTTTTTAATAGAAAACATAAAATAAGCATAGTCTGATTTTATATTCTCTATACCTTTTCAGTTATTTCTGTGGCTGTAAGAATATGGTCTGTGAAAGTCTGCCTATTCTTCTCTGTACTTTATTCTCTTGGTATGTGTGTAGAATATGCTCATAAAGATTTTTAAGGAATGTAAAAGCAAATGTTGGTAATTATATTTTCTTAGTCCCTCTTTTTTGGTAATAATTTTATTGTTGCACCCCCAACAATTGTTATCCTCTATTTTAGATATCTGGAGGATCAGTCCCTCAATGCTGTCAAAATTATGTTTTGTATACTTGATCAAGTCCAGTTGCTCTTACTATGTTTATTTTTTCCTAATACCTTTTCTACCTCTTCATTCAGCAAATGAGAGACTCTGATGTTGGAGTTCAATGTGGTGGCTTTCTTGTGAAAAAAAAAATTGTTATGGAGATATTTGCAGAATTTTTCTGTTTTTTACTTAAGTATGTCTTTCTAAAAATCTAAGTTTTCAGTAACTTGTTTACTCTCTCCACACCCCAACACACATGTGGTGATACTATTCTTATTTTTTAAATGTTCTTAGGAAATGGTGATAATCTTGCATTAATGTTTGTTCTTTAATCAGTGTAAATATTCCACTTTTAAAAAATCGGTACTTCATGGAGGTTTTCAGAGATGGTTCCTTTGCCAGAAACTATCTTTAAAACAGAAGGAAAGGAAAAATATATATATATATATGTACATATGTGTGTGTATATATATGTGTATGTATGTATATTAGGCTAGGACAATGACCATTATCTGTTTCAGAATAAAGAACTAAATATCAAATATGCATAAGTATTTAAGTAAATTGAAAGAGAAAACAAATATCTGTAAAAATATATGGCACATTGAAGAAAAAAAAAATGTGGCCTAGTCACATATTAATTTGAGTAACTTCTTCCTTATCTGAACCACTGAACTACTACCAATCTTCCACTGAACATCTCTGAATCTCAGTTCCTTCATTGCTGAAATGAGGATATTTGAAGAAAGCTATTATCCCCTGCTTCCCCCAAGTGTCCTCTTCAAACAAACCACCCCCTAATTCTTCAGTCATTCCTCACATTAATAGTTTCCAGACCTTTTATGACCTAGCCATACCTTTTCTAGATTTATTTCAGTTTGTCTATGCTCCTCTTAAAATGTGGCACTTAGAAGTAAATACATTTGTCTTGATATAGTCTGACTAGAGATAAATATTGTTACCACATTTACTTTTGGAGTAGCCTTTCCTTGGACTACCATTGAATATTTGGTCCCGAAGTCCTAAATCTTATTTGCTTGAACCTTTAAATCAGGTAGGTCTCTTCCAATTTTCTTTTAACTTAAGTGAAGGACTTTACATTTTTCTCTTGTAAATTTTAACTTTGTGAATCATAATTTTGTTGAAACAATTTACTAATACTCTCGGGTTTTTCATCAGTCATCAGGTTTGTCATTTGTCTCTTCTGTGCTGGAAGTAATATGACTGTTCTGCCTAGATCCACTACAAATTTATGTTACCTAGACTCAATGGGTGCTTATTGCAGCAAAGCAATCCTGGTATTCCCTATTTGATTGTTTATCCTACTACCCACAGCAGCTATTCCAGATCTTCTTGCCTCCCATAGCACTACGATCATGTCACCTCAGAAAAGGTCCTTGCCTCATACTTAATTTAAAAAGGAGAGGGCATTTACCATGATCTCCACTATTCTTTATCCCTATATTTTAAAACATCCCTCATTCTTCTCGTTTATTCCAGTTTGATGAAGATGTAGCGCTTCTCACCAAGGCCAGCACTTCTACTTGTACTCTGTGCCTAAAATCATCCCCTCTCTTGTATCTTTAAGCTGTCCCTGTATATTGGCTTATTTCTTGCAGTCTACCATCACAACTAGCTCTTTCACTCTAAAAAAAACCAACCCTTTCACTTGACCCTAGCATCCCCTTAAAATACCATCTTATATGTCTATTTCCTTTCACAACAAAATTCCCAAACTCCTGAAAAACAGCTTACATTCATTGTCTCCACTTTCCTACTTTTCAACCATTTATAGTCTGGCTTCTGATCTCATCACTCAACTGAAACTATTCTCCAAAGTTCCCAATAATCTCTTAATTGTCTAATATGATGATATTTTCTCAATCTTTTCCATTCTCTCTGCAACATTTCCATTACCTCTCTGCAACATTTGATATTATTGACCACCCTTTCCCCCCAGATGATCTGTGGCATTTAATATTATTGGCTACACATTCCTCCCAGATATATATTTTCCTTTCTGAATTTCCATGACACTTCTGTCTTGTTTCTTCTCTTCTTCTGTCTCTCTGACAGTTCCTTCTTAGTCTCCTTTGCTGTATCATCATCTGTGTCAGTGAGAATATCCCCTGCTCTGTTCTAGGCCTTCCTCTTTTCTCTCTATTCTTGGTGACTTCATAAGCATACGTGATAGTAATTGCCATCTCTGTGCTGATGACAATCACTTGTATACCCAACCCTAGTCTCTCTTCTGAGCTTCAGTTCCAACTCACCAGCTACCTGTTGAACATTTCCAGTTGGATATCTAGTAGACATCTCAAATTCAACATGTCTACAACAAAACTCATTAGCTTCTTCCCCTCCTCATTCCAGGTTTCTCTGTGTCTTTTACATTTCACTGCCATTTTTCTAGTCACCCCAGTTTGCTTCCTTGGTGTCATCCTTATTCCTAAGGAGTAAGTACTCCATCCTCTCACTCTCTCCCTGCCCTGGCCTATGTAACATAACAGTTGCTACTTCCACTTGAGATAAATTCCCGTTCTCTCTATTCCCACAGCTACCACTCATTGCCTCTTGCCTAGATTATTGTAAAGGCCTCCCAATTGTTCTACCTGCATCAAGTCTCTTCAATCCATCTTCCACTCAGCCTCCAAAGGTTCTTAAGGCATAGGTTGGGAAATGTTGCACAGCCTCCAGTGGTTCCCTTTTACCTCTAGAATCAAATATAAATGCTTTTATTTGGCATTTAAAGTCTGTCACAACCTGGTCTCAACCTATCTCTTTAACTTAATACATATTATTTTCCTTTACATACTTTCTAGCCTAGCCAAACTGGCCCTTTTGCTGTTCTTTTGCCTGGACTCAAGAAAACCTGAATTCAAATTTGTCCTCAGATATTTACTAGCTCTATGAACCTTGGCAAGTAACTTGACCTCTGCCTCTGCTTCTCCAACTGTAAAATGAGGATAATAATAGCATTTACCTGCAATGTCTTTTTGAGGATCAAACAAAATAATATTTGTAAAGCTCTTTGCACGGTCAGGTACATAGTAGGCTTGTTTGCTTCCTCCCATCCTCATCCACCGCACTTCATCTTTTTCTCCAACTCTTGCATTGACTGTCCCCTGTGACTGGAATGGACTGTCTCTTTGCCTCTGCCTCTTGGAATTCTTAGCCTCTTTTAAGGATCATTTCAAGTGTCACTTTCTACAGGAAGCCTTTTCTAATCCCCCAATTGCTGGTGATCCGCCTAAATTACTTTTTGTAATACCCCCTCTGGGCTACCCTCTAGATTGCAATTGGTTGGTTGGGTCCCCCAGGGCACACATATCCTGCATTCAGGGTACTCTGTGGTTTTATATTCTAAAAACTAGCTCAAGAGCTCCCAATGGGGTCTTAATATTCAACCAGTTAACATTAGCTAAAAGTAAAAGCATTTTTGGAATAATATGGCATGAACAGTGGTTATAAAATCTCACCATAACCTTGGGGAGCATTCTTCCATGAATAAATACACACAACAGTGGAAAGAGTAGGCACATACTAGTAGAGAGACACATATAGGAAACCCTTGTAGCCAGTGGTAGTCACAGTGGCACTGCGTGGACCTAGTATCTTTTCTTATGATATCCTTATGTTGCTTCCACTTGACATAGCTTTACTACAGGCAGGTCACTTTTCTGAACTCCTGCTCCTCTTGGAAGCTCAGCTTGACTCCACAGCTGGGCTGTCCAGACTTGCTCTCTAATAGGACCCGTATTTCAAATTAAGCAAGTTGTTCTGTAGCAAAATGTCATTATTAATGCCTGTATGTTTGGGATAGGGGGTGGGAGAGTAGAGCAGATGGGAGAACAATTCCCTTGAGATTTTAATTCTTTTATATCTGTCTCTCCTTTTGACTGCCAGAGATGACTCCTTAGAGCTTGCTTGCACCTTTTAAAGGCTTTATGGGGTAGCTTATCCGTCAGTCAGTCCATGTCTAGCTGCACTATAATTCCATCGAGTTTATTGAGGAAGTTCTTCATATCTCTTAAAGGTATAAAGGGGGAGGAGAAATAGAACACACATTTGTTACACATCTACTATGTGCCAGACAATGTGCTAAGCCCTTTACAAATATTTTTTTTCATTTGATCCTCTCAACAACTTTGAGGGGGAGTAGGTACTATAGTTGAAGAAACTGAGGCAGACAGGCCAAATGACTTGACCAGGGTCAGCTAGTCAGTATCTAAGGCAGGATTTAAACCTGGGTTTTCCTGACTCCAGGTCCAGCACTCTATCTACTATACTACTTAACTGCCTCAGACAGGAGATAAAGAATTATCTTGGTCCATCAGAATCCAAAGGGGCACATGTTTTGTAAGTGAAAATTGGCTATTACGAAGTATGAAAGAGCTGAACCTTTATGAGCTACCTGCTTATTCATTATGTCTTGTAATTTCATCAAATGAGTTGGGAAGAGAAGGGGAAAAGATGATTCAATTCATCAGGGGTCCATGAGCAACCCTTTGCTGTACTTGTACACATACATACACATACATACTTAATATATACACACATTTTCCCCTAATAGAATGTAAGTTCCTTGAAGTCAAGGACTATTTCACTTTTGTCTTCATATTGCCAATGCTTAGCACAGTGCCTGGCACATAAGAGGTGCTTAATAAATGCTTATTGATTGGTTAAAATATTGAATAAGACAGTGCCAATGACAGGTCCAGATTGGCATCTGGGAGTTGGTTGGAAAAACGTGATGGACTTATAGCTCTTTTTGAATCAAGTTATATAATATAGCTTCATTATTTTCTTTCAAGGAGAGGATTCTCAGCATCACTTACTTATCTATAGATGGAAATAGAACAACTTAAAAGTAACATCATATGAATGATTCTTGGATTGTCTTGCCACTATTTCCCCATCTTATCATGTACAACTGGATATTAATGTAAATAAAAATGATTGACTGCAATTTCTCTGAGAAAATAAGATTCTTTAAACATTGTTGTTAAAGTTCATAGAATGTGTTGCAATATGTTTCTACATGCAGCATTAGTACTTTCAACATCACCCAGCTGGTCTTGTGCTAGCAACTATGGTAAATGGAAATTTGTGTTCTATGATCACGTAAGAATAAATTATTTAGAAGAAAGAATATTAGAATCACAGAATTTCAAAGTTGGAAGAGATGTCAATGACCAAAAATGCTATTGGCATCTTGGTTAAATTAAGGGAAACATAGCTTTCAGGAATGAGGTACTTAGTTACTTTGCTCTCTGCTCTGGTCATAGATTACATCTGGAATATTTTATTCAGTGCAGGAATATTAAGAAGCTGGAGAGTATATAATGGGTAGCAGTTAAGATGGTGAAGGACCTTGAATCCATATTGTTTAAGGAGTGATTAAAAGAACTAGAGCTTGAAGAAGAGAAGAATGGGAATTGTGATAACTGTCTTCAAGTATTTGAAATGCCCTCATGCTGAAGAGACATTGGCCTTGTTCTTTTTGACCCTAGAGAGCAGATCCAGTGGAAATGGACAGAAATTTCAAAGAGACAAATTTAGGTTTAATTCCAGGAAAACTTGACAACAAATAGAATTATGTAAAAGTAGAATGGTCCATTTTGGAAGGTAATGTATTCCTCTCATTTCTGGGTATAATTGTCTTCAAATTGAGACACCAGGGCACATTGTAGAGAAAGGAGATGGCCTTAATGGCATTTTCCTCAGTGGAGGATGAAAGAATTGAGGAGCTCTGATTCCTAGTGTATTCAAAGCACACTGCCTGGAGGTTTGGTTACATAACCTACTTCTACTTACTAATGGTAACACACAAGAGGGATAACACTGATAATAAAAAGCTACGCAATCATAAAATTCCATTTTAAAACTAATTGTTTCAATCATTTCCTCTACTAGGTCTTTAACCCAAGCTGCTAAGTTGTATTACCTAGGGTTTCACTCCTCCCTGCTGTATTTCTTCTTAGTAGGGGTATTGTTAAACAATGAGCTCAAACTATGTGCAAAGCTAATTCTGCCTGTGAAATTTAATTTGTTAAAAATTATGGGGAAGAAGTAGTTATATGGCAAAATATCCATCACTAGGGGTAGGGACAAGATGGAAGGAATAGGTGGATCCTGAAGGTATCTCAGCTATTAGAAACATTCAGCAAACCAAAACAGGCTATCTCAGGTTTCACTCGTGTTATGCAGATTTAAGTTGCTAGACTTAGTGTTGGACCAGGAATCTCAATACTTTTATGAGGATTTTTTTAATGATGCCAAAACAACTGTTCAGTAGGAAAGAGGAATGTCATTGCTACTAAAGGATCAAGAACAAAGTGAATGATTCTTCCTGATGCCAAAGAATCCATGAACTAAAGTAGGATTGGAAAGACCCTTGAAGATGCATATTGTAGCTGGACACTCTTCTGTGAATTAACTGCTTTGTAAAACATCTTTCTTTTATGCAAATGTCCATCCATGTGAGTCATTTGTAAATTATGTCAACCTTCTAAAGGATGCAGGAAGAAGACATAGTTAATTCCCCTGCTCTTCTGAGTGCTATGATGATATTATATGAGATGACATGACGGTGCTGCAAAATATAGAAACTGTATTTTGCAAAAATTAAAGATAAATGAAGCTTGACAAAAGATTTGTAAGGAAATATAAAATACTCAAACTTTACATCTGAGATCTGCAGTTAAATGTCCTACTTAGATGAAAAGAAATAGCCCTCATGTTCTGTGTTATTTGCAGGGATCACTCCTAACAGACTCATCACAGAAATGTCCATTCATACATTTTATTTGCCTCTGTCTGGCACTTGCTTTCAGTGAAATTTAATAAAATGCTTTGTTTAAATTAGGTGTCCCTATTGGTGAAAAAGCTATATGCTTTAAGTATGAGTTTTTAGACTCTCATTTTCCATTAATTCCCATTTTAGAACAAAACCATTTTCCCTCAACATAAAGATTCACTGTAAATATCAATATAATGAATTAACAAGGAAAAAAACTAACTTTTAAAAGGAAATTCTTTGGTATCTTTTTCTCTTTGGTATATGTGAAATATAATGGAAATGTAATGTGAATGAACTGGCCTAGGGGTCATTACTTAGAGCATGTGCAGACAGTCACTGCTTGGTTCTAGTAAACTGTGTGGAACCTTGGTGATGCTTGCTTCCAGCCGTGCATGACTCATTGTGAGAGATTGTGTTATTTGATGATAAAAGAGTTCTCTAGGGGGCAACTAGGTAGCGCAGTGGATAGAGCACCGGCCCTGAAGTCAGGAGTACCTGAGTTCAAATCTGGCCTCAGACAAAACACTTGATACTTACTAGCTGTGTGAGCCTGGGCAAGTCACTTAACCCCAATTGCCTAAAAAAATTTTTTTTTTAAAAGAGAGTTCTCCAGTTGATTACTGAGGTTGAATACCCGATAAAGCAAGGGCTTTTATTGGGATCTTACGAAGAGTTTCCTATTTAGCTGCTAAACCAGAACTCAGGGATGATTCATCCCTCTGCCTTTCTTTTGGCTTTGAAGAGCAAGCACAGCTTTGAGCAGCATTCTCAGAGCATGTTGGAGTGAGGGGCAAAAATCTCCATTCATACACATAATCTTCATGCTACAGTCAGTCCATGTCATGACTATGTAAGCCTGATCCTAGGTTTGGATAGCATCTTTGGTGTCTCCATCCTTAAGCAGGTGATCAAGAAGCAAGCTTGAGATACATGTGTCCAGGTGGCAACCTTGTGAGTTGTAGAAGATTTGAAGATCCTGTGAGACCTTCAAGTATCAGTGGTTGCAGAGTTCCTGGAGCGACAGTGGCTGACATTAGGGGCAGTATCTCTGCTTCAGAGAGTTCATCTACCAACCAAAGAAGGACTGGCCTAACCTGGCCTTTTCCGAAACCACAGAGTGCTGGGGTGAAATGTGAAATATCCAATTAGCAGAATTGCAAAACTGCTTCATGATCTGAGGAGAACTACAATGTTAGCCTCCAAACCAATTGTAACCATAATATTATAGTTACAAATTATTGCTAAAGCCTGTTAATGCATATTATTATTCCCTCATGCTTAGTATTCCTTTCTGTGTAGGAATAAATTACTTGACCCATACCTGATTTTGTACATTGAGTACATTTTTTGCTTTCTCCTTTGGGGAGACCTTACCTCAAATTGTATTTACCATAATCTATGAGGCGTTATACCCCATAATTAGATGTCAGCCTTCTCCAGGAATGAACCCTGTCACAATTATTGTTTTATAGCTAGTTAAAAGAAAGAGAGAACAGGTCCCCCAGCTCTTGTTCTCCCAGGATCTGTTTTATGTTAGATAAGAATTCACCAGAACTACTGATGTATGTCAGAGTAAGTGGGTGGAATTTCTGTGAATGAAACACCATGTAGAAGGAAAGGGAAATGAAGAAGAATAAAGCTGGCTACTACAATTGAAGTATAAATAGTGTGGTACAGTGGAGAGAACCTTGGATTTGGAGTCAGAATAACTGGCTGCTAAATCCCACCCCTGCTACTTACTACTTACATGACTTAGGGCAGGTTACTTATCTTCTCGAGGCTTCACTTCTCTTTTTATCTCTAAAATGAGGGGATTGGACTAGGTGATCTCCAAGGTCCTTTCCAGCTTTAATTCCTATAATTCTATAAATCTAGAAGTATAGGATAGGCCCTAAATTTTTTTAATGAATGAATCACAATAATTTCCAAAATCAGTCATTATTATTATCTCTTCATACTCATACATAGTCTATGTTTACACCTACCTAAGTTATATTTATTATTGTGACTTGACCTTTTGAAGTTAATATCAGAGAGGATAACTTTGCCCTCTTACCAAACATCCCTTGTTGCTAACGAGACAAAATAATGGCCTAGAAGGGTGAGAGTTTTGGTAGTCAAGCATAGTATTTATTTTTCTTTTTTAAATACATTTGTTAATGACTTTTTTTTACATCATCTAGATTTCCTTTGTATTCCTCCCTCCTCCTACCTTCCAGAGAGCCATCTCTTACAATAAGGAATTTTTAAAAAGAAATGAAGAGAAAAGACAGTAAAATCTTTAATTAAATTTAAAATATATATGTATGCATATATCTGAAAATATATGCGATGTTCCATAACCATGGATCACTTACATTGCAAAAGAGTGGGGAGAGATGTTTTCTCATTTCTCTTCTTTGAGGTCAAGTTTGTTTTTTATAATTTTGCAACATTCTGTATTGATGTTTTATGTATTTATGTTCTTTTGTTTTATGGTTTTCTATTGCTATAATCATTTTGTATATTGTTTTCTTGGCTTTACTAACATCCCTCAACACCAGTTCATGTAAGTCTTTTCCAAGCATAATATTTCTTACGGTTGTTACTATTTTCCTTCTTCCTTCTTTCCAGGGTTTGGATATTATCTTTATGCATTGATTCCTTTGCAGTGTAGAATAGTGAAAAAAACACTATTCTGCCTGCTCCATTGCTACATGTGTGTTCTTTTCAAGTTTAGTTCATTATCTTACTTCCCCTGAACATTTGTCAGATGTTAATCCACTAATCAAAGCATCAGAAAAAATAAGACCTTAGATTTAAGAACTGTACCAAAAGGGAAGGGAAGACTCTTGATTGAAAATCCCAGAAACTAAGTTCATATTTTTCTTTAGTGTAGGAGCTCTAAATCTATATTTGGTTGTGAATAGTCTCTTATTATGTTGTTTCTTCACTTTGTTTAGAAATGCCATTTAAAATTCCTATCCCTGCGACAGTAAAATAGATACAAAAAATAGAATTTGGTGGCCTCCTTTTCATATGCTGTCACCATCTCTTTCTTGCATATAGCTGCCAGTGAGAAATGTTTTCTTCTCTTTTACCAATGATTTGGCTATGGAAACTTGGAAAACTTGGGCTCTTGCCTATAACTGAGACTATAAAGACTTTACACACACACACACACAGTGTTATTTTGGAATGCAAATTAACATAAGATTCAGAATTCAAGTTTCTTCATGTATCTAGAACTGTTACACAAAAGCTACCTATCCTTTTATGCATAATTTCATGGACAGCATTTTCAGAACTGTGGTCCTTTTATGTACTTGAAGCGAGTCTTAGACACAGGCAAGACCAGTGTTTTCAATACCTCTTGCCTTTCTAAATGTTTTTACATCTCTGGGTGTGGTGAATTTCCCAGTGTACGGGGCAGGTTGGGTTGTTAAACCCTGCAAAGAGAAAAAGGTGGACGCTGCTACCATCAGCCTGTTGAACTGACTTAACTTGATACAGGGGCAGCTATGTGGCACGATGGATAGAGCATTTGGCCTGAAGTCAGACAGACTCATTTTCTTGAGTTCAAATCACACTTGTTAGCTCTGTGACCCTGTGCAAGTCACTTAACCCTATTTGCCTCAGTTCCTCTTCTGTAAAATGAGCTAGAGAAGGAAATGGCAAACTGCTTCAGTGTCTCTGCCAAGAAAACCCCAAATGGGGTCAGGAAGAGTCAGACATGACTGAAACAACTGAACAACAACAACAAACTTGATACAACCAGGTACAGTAACCGTACAACTATAATTTACAAATGACATATGACTCCAAAGCAATAAGATCACTTTTGTAAGTTTACACATAAAAATCAGTCTGATCCCTTTATTGGTCAGGTTGCTTAACCAGTGAATCTATGAAGCCATGTATATTCTTCTTACTGCCCATTTAGCCATACATCTTTAAGGATTTAAGTTAGGGGGAATATCACATGTAACTCTTAAGGAGGCTGGATTAGTTTAAGACAGAGGTAATGCAGTGTGATGCAAGAAACATTGGATCTGGAGCTACTTTCTGTACATCTTTGAATAGGCCATTTAGTTCCTAAGGCCTCAGTTTTCTCCACTGTAAAATGAGGGGATTTAACTAGATGATATCTAAAGCCTGTTACAGCTCTAAGTTTGTGATACTGTAATTTTACCATGATGAAATCAAACACTGCCACAGAAGATCAGAGGTAAGTAACCTTTCTGCCTCAGGTATGAAAGTCCAATATTTCTGGTCCTCTGGATAATAAATAAGGGTATTTATAGGGTTTATAATAGATTTGTCACTTCCACATTAGATCACAAAATTCTACATGAGGTTCAAACTTTTCATTTGACAAATCATGTATATATAGTAAATGAACATCTAATTTTGGAGTTGAGTATTTTCTGTGTTTTAAAAGTGCAGGTAACATAACAGAAACATTTTCATTCATGTTATATAAAGGGTACATACAACAAAGCTGCTTTCAGACTTAGACTGGTTGCATCTGCCTATGAAAGGCTAGAAATGAGGAGAAGAGAAGAGATAATGACCTTGTCCCCTGGTTTTAGCTTATGCCTAGTTCATTTCTCTCCCCATTCATATACATAAGAGAATGGAAGAGAGGATGATTTGAAAACTGGAGAGTCCTGAACTCCAGAATTCTTTAGTAGTATAGGGACAAAGCCATTACCTGGTATGTAGTCTTTGGAGATTACAAAATGCAAAGTATATAAGAGGATCATCATAACTTAGGGTAAAATATCTGACAGACTCAAGCCCTGGACCTGGGAGAGGAATCAAAGAAAATGCTAAACCTGAAGGCATCAGCTAACAGAGGACCTTGTTCTTTGTTCCAAAGAGCTTGGTCTCTTGTGCTAGATGTGAGGACTAAGAGAACAAGGCAGGTAGGTTTTTTGCTGGTCCTTGGTTAAGGGTTTTCTGCCTTCTAAAAAAAACAACCACCACCAAAAACCCAAAAACCACAAGCTTTGTTTAAACTGAAAGTTATTTGGTAGGGTTCTTTCTCAGTTTTTTAGAATAATTTGTGAAAATGGTTGTTGTGATTCACAGTTCCACTAACAATACATTAGTGCACCTGTTTTTCCGCAACTTCCCTCCACCCCAATGTTGACTATTCCTGAATTTGGCAAGTTGGCCAATTTATTGGGTATGGGATGAAACCTCAAGATTGTTTTAATGTGTAATGATTATTACTAGTTATTTGGAGCATGCTTTCATATGATTGTTAATTGTTTGCAATTCTTCTCTGAGAAATATTTGTTCGTATCCTTTGACTACCTGTCTATTGGGCAATAGCTTTTGGGCTTATATTTCTATTTGTTGTCTGTATGTCATATATTAGATATATTTGGTACAATTTTTCCCTTTTGACTGCTTCCTTTATCATAGATGCATTAATTTTGTTTGTGCATAAATTTTCCAATTTTCTGTAATTAAAATTATCTAATTGCCTTTTTTTCTTGTTTGCTTAAGAATTCAATCCCTATCCATAGCTGTGAAAGGCATGTGATCTGTTTCTCTTCTAGTTTTTCATGGGATAATATTTAACATTCAAGTCACAAATCCATTTGGAATTTATTGTGAAATATGTTATAAGATGTTAGTTTAACTCTAAGTCTAATTTCTGTCAGACTACTTTATAGTTTTCCTGTCAGTTTTTGTCAAATAGGGAGTCCTTTTTGAGGTAATTTATGCCTTCATTTATTGGACACTGGTATATTGTGTTCAATTATTTCCGATTCTTCCTTGTAGAGTTTGCTTCATTGATGTACTTTTCTATTTTGTTAAACCACTGCCAACTGGTTTGAGGTCTAGAGATATTATTTCATCTTTATTTCTACCTGTTTTCAATGTTTTTCTTGATATTCTAGATCTTTTGTTAATTTTGTTGTTTTGTAAAGATTTATAAAGTATACCTTTGGTAATCTGATTGATACAGTACTAAATTGGTAAATTAGCTTTTGAAGTATTATCATTTTTCTTATATTAGCATGCCCCAGCCATTAGTTTTGAATATTCCTTTTTATCTTTAAGGAGTACTTTGTGATTGAACTAATAATAGGTATTGAGTTTTATTTGGTAGACTGACTCCCAAATATTTTATGCATTAATGGTTATTTTTAATAGAACTTCTCATTCTAATATTATTTCCTAGGTTTTTAATTATATGGAAATAATGTTGATTTTAGTGGTTTTAGCTTGTAGTCTGCAACTTTCCTGAAGCTATTGTCTTAGAATCTTTGCTGATTCCCTAGGATTTAATAAGTAAATCATCATATCATCAACTAATAGGGGTAGTTAGCTCCTCTTTGCCTCTCTTTATGCCTTTAATTTTATTCTCTTATCTTAATGCTTTTGCTAGAATTTCTAGAATTGTCTAATAATAGTGATGAAAGGGAACATTCTTGCTTTAATCCTATATTTACTTGGAAAGCTTCTAGTGTGTCTTTATTGCTTGTAATGCTTGCTTATGGTTTTGGACAGATAATTTTAAATATATTGAATATGACTTATAAATTTTAGAGTTTTTTTAAACATAAATGAGTTTTTTACTTTGAGATAATCATGTGGTTCTGGATATTTTTGCTTTAAATAAGTTGTGTTGATTATTTTCCTAATGCTGAGCCATCCTTATATTGATGTTATAAATCCAACTTGATTCTAGTGAATAACTTTTTGGAAAAATTGCTGTAATCTTTTAACCAGGATTTTATTTTTAAAATTTAACTCAATATTCATTGGTGATATTAGTTTATAGTTCTCTTTCTTTGTTTTATCCTTCCCTCGTTTGGGGTATTAGAACTATATTTGTCTCATAAAAGGTATTTGGTAGAATGCTTTCTTTCTCAATTTTTGAGGATGATTTGTGTAGTATAGATATTAATAGATTCTTAAAGGTAGAATTGTCCTATAAATTCATGAGAGCTAGGAGTTTTTCCCTTTGGTTGTTCCTTTACAACTAGTTCTATTTCCTTTTCTGAAATTGGATTATTTAAGATTTCTGTTTGGTGTTCTGGTGTGCTGTTAGTTATAGTATTTTATGTTTTCAAAGCTAATCCTCTATTTTGTGTCCTGAGGTTTCTTTTTTTGTATGTAACTATGCATAGATGATTCTGATAATTCATTTAATTTTTTTCTGGTTTTGTTATAATTTTACCTTTGTCCTTTTTAATTATATTGATCTGATTTTATGTCCTTTTTAAAACCTGACTAAAGATTTATCAATTTTGTTAGTTTTTAAAGAAATAGCTTTTAGTTTTCCTTATCAGTTCTGTAGTATTTTTTAATTCCAACTTATGTATTCTCTAAGTGTCAAGATTTTGTCTTGTATGCTTATTTGTGGTGTGTTTATTTGTTGGCTTTCAAATTTTTTAAATTCATGTTCAATTCATGAATCCTCTTTTCCTGTTTTGTTGTAACAAGACTCTAGACTTACATTTAAGCCCAAACATGCACTAGAAGGTGCAGTCTCCAGAGAAGAGCTAGCTGTACTATCCTTTAAAAATCTAGTAGTTAACTCTCTTTCCCCCCAGGATAGAGGGGGTTCTTCTCATTCTATTTGCTTGACCTCCCATTCTGGTGTTTTTATTACAGTAAGCTGATAGAAAACTATCCCAAAATATCTCTCAGGTTCTGAAAGAGAAAGCAGGGAACTACATCCTGATTTCCTGGCTGTTGGACCCCCAAGCATCCATATGGGTTAGTACCAGGAAGGGACAATTGTGCATGCTTGAAGAGGAGGTACTTATTGGCCAATCCTTTGTTACATATCTTTATAGGTATATAATTTTTCTTAATTCTTCTTTATGTGCATCTCAGAAATTTTGGTATGTTTTCTCATCATTATTCTTCTTTTACATAATTATTAATTGTTCTATGATCTGTTTTTGAGCCATTCATTTAATTTTTTTCCTATTAAGCTTTTATTTTTCCCTCCTTCCCATCTCCCCAAAGGGAGGAGACCTCTTATAATCATTTATAAAGTTATAAGAGGGGAACCTCTTATAACAAATGTGTATAGTCAAGCAAAACAAAGTTTATATTGACCATTTCAAAAAATGAGTGTCACATTCTGCATCACCTCTTGGTTATGAGGTAGGTTATCATATATCATTTGTCATCTGGAATCAGTTGATCATTGTGCTAATTAGGGTTCTTAAATCTTTCAAAATTGTTCATTTTTACAATGTTGTCATAGTATATATGTTTTTTTCCTAGTTCTGCTCATTTCACTTTGTATCAGTTCATACAAGTTTTCCCAGGTTCTCTGAAACCATCTCCTCAACATGTCTTACAATATAATAGTTTTCAGTTATATCTGTATACTATAATTAGTTCACCACTCCCCAATTGATAGGCACCCCTAAATTTTAAATTCTTTGCTCCTACAAAAGAATTATTACAAATATATACATATACACACAGAGTGTTTATGTGTATATATATACACTTGTACATGTATACATATTTGTGTGTTATATATAAAATAGGATCTTTTCTGCTTCATTTGTTTTTTTTTTTTTTAAGGATACTTGCCTAATAGTGATATAGCTAGGTCAAATGGTATATACAATTTGTGGTAATTCTTTGTGCATAGTTCCAAATTGCTTTCAAGAATGGCTGTGCCAATTCACAGTTCCACCAAGACAGCATTAGTGTTCCTAGTTTCCTGAAGCCCCTCCAACATTTGTCATTTTCTGTTTTTGTCAACTTTGCCAATCTGATGGGTGTGAGACACAATCTCAATTTTGCTTTTATATGCATTTCTTTAACTGCTAGTGGTTTGGCATATTTTTGATTTAGTTGTTGATAGCTTGGATTTTTCTCTTGAGGACTGCCTGTTCAAGTTCTTTGACCATTTTTTTCTATTGGAAAATGAATCTTACTCTTATGAATTTGAATTAATTTCTTATATAGCTTGCAAATGAGACCTTTATCAGAGAAACTTGCTGCAAAGATTTTTCTCACTTAGTTTTTTTTTCCTTATAATTTTAGCTGCATTGGATTTCTTTATCCAAAAACTTTTATATAATCAAAATTGTTCATTTTGTCTTCTTTGATCTTCTCTATAACTTGTTTGGTTATGAACTCTTTCCCTATCTATAGATCTGAATGGTAATCACTTCTTGCTCTTCTAAGTTGTTTATTATACAACCTTTTATAGGCCTTTTATCCACTTGGAACTTATCTTGGTATATGCTGTGAAATGTTGGTCTACACCTAATTTCTGTCATACTGCTGTCCAGTTTTCCCTGCCGTTTTTATGAAATAGTGAATCCTTACCCCAACTCATGCTGTGGGGAGAAAAGAGTAGGAGGCAGAACAGATGGTTGGGTGCCCCCTTGAGATTCTGGAAAGTAAGTTCCTTTAAATGAATTTCATTATTTTTTTATAGCCCTACAAAAGTAATCTTTTGGTAGTATTGGTTGGTATGGCACTGAATAAGTAAATTAATTTGGTAGCATTGTCATTTTTATATTGGTTTGGCAAATATATGAGCAGTCAATATTTCTTTGTCTTTATTTCTATAAAGAATATTTTATAGTTGTATTTATATATTTCCTATGTATGTTTTGGTAGGTAGATTCCTAAGTATTTTATATATTCTGTAGTTATTTTAAATGAAATTTTTCTTTCTCTTTCTTCCTACTGGTTTTTATTGGGGATAATTTTACATCCTGTAACTTTACTGCAGTTGTTAGGCAACTAGATGATACAATAGATAGAGCTCTGGTCCCAGATTAGGAAGATCTGAGTTTGAAACTTGCCTCTGATATGTACTAGCTGTGTCAACCTGGAGAAGTCATTTAACCTTTCTTAGCCTCAGTTTCCTCACTTGAAAATGAGGATAAGAATAGCACCTACTTCACAGAGTTATGGAGGTTAAATGAGATTGGATGTGTAATATACGTTATAAAAAGTACTATATTCATACTAGCAATTATTGTTTCACTTAGTTTTTAGTTACTTCTAGGGTTCTCTACACTATCATGTCATCTGCAAAAACGGATTACAAAATCCCTTTACCTATTCTTCTTTACCTAGCCTTATTCCCTCAATTTCTTTTTCTTATTTTATTGCTATAGCTAGCATTTCTCATACTATATCTTTATGATGTTTTTTGTATCCTCAATTAACAAATGTTTAGGTGCCTACTCTGTACAAGGTGCTGAACTAAACACTGGGGATACAAAGGGAAGCAAGAGACCGTCTCTGGCTTTCAAGGAGTTCACAGTCTAAAGGGGTACTCAATATTTTACTTTAAAACTTTGGATCAACATCATTAGGAATGTTAGTCTGTCTCTTCTCTCTCTGTTAGAATGAAAGCAAATTCAACTAGAATTCATGAAAGAGATGAAACGAGACTAAAAAAAAGTTAAAATATATTTTACCTCCATGGTATTTTTATTAGTATGGCAGTAAATCTCTTAATTTAGGTGGTATCGTAGTTATTATTTGCATGGCTCAACAATGTGCAATGAGTATCCATATTTCAAGTTATTAAACGTCATTCTTTATTTCCTTAAAAATGTTTTGTAATTATTTTTATATCTTGATTTTGCCTTGGTATTTTGGCTCCCAGATATTTTGTGCATTTTGTGTTCATTTCAAGTGGGATTTCTGTTTCTAGTTTTACTTCCTGACTTTTGTTATTATTATATAAAATGCTATTGATTTTTGTGAATTTATTTTGTGTCCTTCTGTTATTCTGAAGCTATTGTCTCAATTAGTTTCTTTGCTTATTCACTAGGATTTTACAAGTAAATTATTGTGTCAGTAAATATGGATGGTTTTGGCTCCTTTTTGCTAGTGTTTATATTTGTGATTTCTTTCTCCTGTCTTGTTGTTATTGCTAATATTTATATAATGATATCAAATAACACTGGTGGAAGGCATAATCTCCTATTTATTTGGAAGGCTTTTAGTGCTTTTGTGTTACAGATAATATTAGTACTGTCAAATAGTTGTGTATCAGAAATGGACATATTTTTATTATAGGAAATGACACTGAAGAAGATGCTTTGCCATAAAACCCTAAGGTCCATTGGGTCTTTCCATCTCACTTGTCACTGAAACCTTCTATTTCTGTTGTCTCTCCCTATTAGAATGTGAGCTTCTTTAGAGCGGTTATTATTTATATCAACAGTGCTTTGTACATAATAAGCACTTAATATATGTTTCCTTATTCATTCATTTCTTATAGATAAGAATCATCTTCCAAATGTTTCTACTTATAAATGCCATTGTTTTAATTTCATCATACTTTAGAACATTGCAGATCCACCTAAATGAACTATATAACTTGATAGGATTTAGCTTACTATCCACATAAGAAAAACCAAGTGGATGAAGAATGCCTAGTGTTCAGACTATTGGATTAAACAATCCATGGAACTGATAAGTCAATCAACAAATTTATTAAGTGCCTTCTTTGTGCCAAGAACATGGGGATACAAAGGGAAAAAACATGAAACAGCCCCTGCCCTCAAGGAGTTTATAATCTATTGGAAAAGATAGCATTTACATAAAGTATATTTTGTAGTACTTGGTCAGCTGCTATATATAGACTGGCGATTGAACCCGGAACTGAATAGGAGGAGAGTGAACTGGATTGGCTTTGGAAAACTGCTCAGTGCTTTTAATGACCCTAATCTTCTATCTGAGACAAAGACCTATCTTTTTTATATCAGTATTCTTGCAGTGATGCTATGTGGTAGATTGTGAGTCATTGAACACCACAGTCTCAAGAAATTTAAGTTACAGGTCACTTAAAGGCCAATGGAGAAGCATCTACTATATGTGTTGTGGGTAAAATTGTTGATGCCACAACAAACCAGAGTCAGGACCAGAAGTTTCAGAACCCAGGAGAGTTTATTGAGTTTGCCAGCAAAAGAGCCCCATTCGTGCAGGTGGAGACTCCCTGAAAGAATACAGGGACAAAGCTTATATAGATTTCATTTAAGCAGGAGGTGAATTGGGTATGGGGCAGATAGGTGGCACAGTGAATAGAGTGCTGGGCCTGGAATCAGGAAAACTCATCTTCCTGGCTTCAAATATGGCCTTAGACACTAACTGTATGACCCTGGACAAGTCATTTAACTCTGTTTGCCTCCATTTTCTCATCTTTAAAATATGTTAGAGAAGGAAATGGCAAACCACTCCAGTGTCTTTTCCAAGAAAAACCCAAATGAGGTCATGAAGAGTTGGACATGACTGAACAACAATGAGAATTGGATGTGGGATACCTCTGGATTGGACAGGGATTGTTGTTGAGGCCTTGCAGGGCAGGAATAAGGGAGATGGTATCCCTTGATTGATTGGACAGGACCTGTTGCTGGGGCTAGTAACAGGAAAGGCTGTGCTTCAGGTTAACTGTCTCTCGTAACCCTACCCTAATAGATAGAACTATTTCAGATATTTGCTGTTTCAGCAGAAAGGAAGGGGTAGGGAAGGGGGAGGATGGGCTGCAATACAAACAGGGGGCAAGATAGAGGAACTACAGACAAAATGGATTTGCTTTAGCTTTATTGGCTACCCACAGTGTGAATAGGCTATACAGCACATTACCAGGGAGGAATTTTTAAAGATAAGTGTGTAAAGGATGCCATCAGAGTCAGTGAATACTTATTGAGTGCTTAATATATGCAAGGCACTGTGCTAAGTGCTGGGGATACAGCTCTTAAGGAAGGTCGTAATCTAATGGGAGAGACAACACGCAAACAACTATGTACAAACAAACTATGTGTAATGAATAAATAGGAAATAATTCACAGAGGGATTGGGAAAAGCCTCCTTTAGATGGTGGGATTTAAGTTGGGACTTGAAGGAAGCCAGTGAAGCCTGGAAGTGGATATGAGGAGGAAAAACATTCCAGGCATGAGGCCTGTGAAATGACAGTCAGGAGATAAAGTGTTTTGTGCAAGGAACAGCAGGGAAAGGGGTATATTGGAGAGATGTTACAAAGGTGAAATCAAAAGGTTTTGGCAACAGATTGGATATGGGGGCAAGATATAGTGAGGAGTCAAGTTTAACACCTAGGTTGTGAGCCAGGGGGACTAGAAGGATGTGGTATCCTCTATAGTGATAGGGAAGTTTTGAAGAATGGCAGGTTTAGGAGGAATGACAATAAGTTTATTTTTGAGTTCATATTAAGTTTAAGATGTCTATGGAACATCCAGTGGGAGATGTCCAGTAGGCAGATGGAGAGATAAGACTTGAAGTCAGCAGAGATGTTAGGTCTGGTTAAGTAGATTTGAGAATCATCAGCATAGAGATGATAATTGGATCCATGAGAGCTGATGAGATCACCAAATGAAATAGTAAAGAGTAGAGAAGAGGGACTAGGACAGAGTTCTGTGGAATACCCATAGACTGAAAAGAAGTAATCAGATGACACCAAGAGAGAATAGTGTCCTGAAAACCTAGAGAGGAGAGTTTCAAGAAGAGGGTGATTGACAGTCTCAAAGATTCAAAGAGGTCAAGAAGAATGATGATTGAGTAAAGGCCATTGAATTTGACAATTAAGAGATCACTGGTAACTTTAGTAGAGTGCTTTCGTTTAAATGATGAGGTCAGAAGCCAGCTGCATAGAGTCAAGAAGAGTCTGAAGAGAAGTGGAAGCACCTATTGTAAGTGGCCTTCTCAAGGAGTATAGCCATAAAAGAGAAGAAAGTTGTAGGACATGAGTTAGTGGGGATGGAAAAAATGAGGTGACAGTTTTTTTGAGGATGAGGGAAGTATGGGCGTATTTGGAGGGAGTAGGGAAGCAGCTAATAGATGGGGAAAGATTGAATGTAAATGAGAGAAGATGACAAGAGGGGTCAATCTGCTGGAGGAGATGGGATGGAATGGAATCACTTATGCAGGTGTCATGTGAGACAAGAGGAGATAGTGATAGAATGCATCTGGGTAATATGTGAGATGAGGAGGGAAGAAGAGAGACCTCTCAGTTAATATCCTCAATTTTTTTCAGTGAAATATGAGGCAAGATTCTTAATTGGGAGGGTGGGGGGGAGGGGGAACCATAGGAGGCTTGAGGAGGGATGGAAAGGTTTGGAAGAGCCACTGTAGAGTGTGATAGTGAGTTGATAAGACAGGTATAGAAGTATTTCCTAACAGCAGTGAGGACTCATTTAAGGTTATGTCACACAAATTTGTAGTGGACCTGGTCAGGATGGTTTCATGATTTTTCCTACTTTCATTCAGCAGGAGTTCAAATGAAGGCTATGGATGTATGAATGATCCAAGGCTGAGGCTTTGCAGGGCACAATCAGCAATATGATAAGTTGGCAAGGGATACAAGAGAAGACAGTATAGAGTTGAATTCTTTCATTAAGGAGTCAGGATGGTGAAAGGAGAAAGCTAATGCAGGGGTGATGGCTAGAGAGATCTGAGGAGGTCAGGGACTGGGGATCATGGTGTAGACAGAGAGCAGGGTTTCGCAATGAAAGGCACAGGGAGGGAAGGAAATCCAATAAATTGTGATCACGTAAGGTAATTTCAGAGTTCATGAATGTAGACATGGTGTATTGATGGGTGATGACAGCAAGGTGCAGGGAATGACTTCGTGTGTGTGGCTGAGAAAGTGGAAGAGGAGGCAATGGGAAATTAGTAAATTGATAAACTAGGAGGCTAGAGTGTTAGAGAGAGTTTGCATATGTATGTTGAAGTGTCCTAATCTGAGGATGGGAGTTGAGGAGGAGAGAAAGATTGAGAGCCATGGAACTGAATCCATTGAGGAAGAAAGGGGAGCGTCCTAGTGGTCTATAGACAACAGTTATCAGGATTTTGATTGGGTAATAGATGTGAATTGTGTGAACCTCAAAGAAAGGAGGTTACTGAATGATGGTGGTAGGGAGTGAATCTGGATGTGGTAATGGGGAGTATGGAGTATTCCAACTTCTTCACCTCAGCCAGTACCTTGGTGGGGAGGGGGAGGGTGGAGGAATGAGTGAAAGTGTAAACCAATGCTGCAAAGAATAGACAAGGAGGCAGGGTCATGAGGAGGAAGACAGGTCTCTGTGACAGCCAGGAGATGGAATAAGTGGAAAAACAAATCATTTAAATGAACGCAAATTTGTTTCTTGTGTAGCAGGCCTTCCAGAGGGCACAATGAAAGAGGTGAGTAGCTTTTTGTTGGGACTTTGGAGGGGGGAGGATAAGGGGAATGGGAATAGGGAATCAGAAGAGTAGTATATCTGGGAAGGAAAGGCAGTCTGATCATGTAGTGAGTGTGAGTATTAAACTTGTGCAAGGTTGTGCAACCAACTTTCTGGAGAAAAATGTATACTCACACTTTTTAGTTTAATCTGCATTATTAACATTTTTCTCTGTCACTTTCTTAAGTTTAGACAATGAACAAAACAATAAATGAAGCTCTGATTTCTCATGAACTGAGTCAAGCTGGCTCCAGTACAGCCCTGAACCTACAGAATGTCTAAATGGTCCACTGGTATCCACACAGGGTCAAGATAGCCTCAGCATGTTGGGTGAACCCCCATGGAAAATTTGTGAGAAGACATGGACAAAAGTCATAGAGGATGAGCAGGTGTTAATGAGTTGTTACCTGTATTATTCCCAAATTGGTAAGGTTATGGTTCTATTGAAGAGTTTTGAAAATACTACATTTTCTCCTGTGGTTTATTAATCTAAGGCAGAAATGCTTGTTGTTGCAAAGATTTATTTGTACTAAACAAACCATGAGTAGCTGCCTTCTCTTTTTAGGCCAGAAGGTGGTGCTCAGGCTCCATCATCTGGACTCCCCTGCTTTGAAGGGTAGGGTTTTGAAAGAAACACAAGATATAATCCAATCCCCTTATTTTGTAGATGAGAAAACTGAGGCCCAGGCAGATGAAGTGACATGTTCAGAAGTAGTTAAGAAATAAGGCTGTATTTATATTCAGGTCCTCTGATTCCAAAACTGGTACACTTAAGAGAAAGGGATAAAGATAGGAATTGGAGCTGTGATTTTATTGGTATAGGGAACTCAGGTGAGGCAAATTCCCTCTTCCAGTGAAGGTTGGCACTTTCTCTGCATCTTATAGTCTTAGAAGATACTGATTTTCAGTCTTAAAGTAGACTAATTCATATTTTAATCCTCAAACCTTTTAAACAACTGATGCCCTGTGACTTACAAGTGCACTGCAATGTCCATTACTCTCAATCCCAGCTCCCCTCAGCATTTTCAAAACAAACTTTGTCTTCTCCTTAAAATTAGATACTTATTTATGAATCAGAAAAGCTACTGTCACACACTCCCCAGCAGGTAGAATTTAGATTGGTTGAGAGTAAGGGAATGTCGGACACAAAGAGTGGCCAGCCCCAAGATGCTCAGCAAATGATGGGGGAAATGTGTAAGTGCAGTATACCAGTTATTATCATCATCTACTTTGGATATATTCCTAGGATACAGGAACTGGTCTAGCTGGGGTTCTCTTTAGGAACACACCTTTTTCCTTCAAACCCAGTAAATGTCCTCAAATAGTGAAGGTAATGGAAAGCAGTATTGGATATTTCCCAAGTTCATTCCTTACCTTGCTGTAATCAACATTTATTGATGCTGTGCTGTGTTCCTAGGGGACTGTGAAAGCAGAGGTAACTATAAAATAGGTCTCATGATATATTGGGAAGAGTTCAAATCTTGACTCTACCACATACTAATTGTATGATCCTAATTAATTTCTCTTCTCTCTCAAAATATTGTCATATAAAAGCAACTGAGAGTAAAATGCTAGCATATGCCTAGTATCAAATGACCTGTATAGAGGAGTACTACAAAAAAGGATTGTGGTGAGAGGTGCTTGCCATAGTCCACAGTCATCGCTTGAACTTTTAGTTTTATTTTTTTTTTTAATCTTACTGATTTATTCTTTGGATGGACCGTTTGCACCTCCTTTTCAGGGCTATTATTTTATAGCCAACTTCTTCACTACCTCACTTAGGCTGCACCTCCCCCAGAGGAGGGTTTTGAGAGAAGTATGAGAAAGAGAGGAAGTGGGGAGCTTCACTTTGTCCAGATGCTCAACATAGAGAATAAGACCAAAGACTTAATGCTGCCTCCTCGGGCAGGAAGAATAGGAATTTCAGAATTGCAATGATATAAAGGAAACCGAATAGCAAACCTTAGTCCTATAGGGAGGAAAAGAGGGAATGAGAATAGTATGGTGACTTAAACAAAGTCCTGTTCAGTCACCCTGCTCTGACAGCTTCTAGCCAGCAGAGGGAAACCGTCTTCAAAAGATAATTATGTGCTCTTGCTAAATAGTTGTAATTTGGATTGATTGTAGCTGGCGTGTAATACAAGGCTTGGTTTTCCCCTTGCATCCCTAACTACTTTTTCTTCTCTCAATTCAAGGCTTCAGCCAGTACCCTGAGTTAATCAATCGCTGGGAACTGGTTTATCCCTAGATTGTGACTGGCACAATAAGAGATCAAACCCAGCTTTCTGGTTTCCCCTTTCAGTCCTTCCTCACCCTGGAGCCCTAAATGGGTGGTAGATTTTGTGTCAAGGGCAAAGAAAGGCAGGCACTGGTAGACTCTGTGGAACCACCCACACACCTGTTCAGTCCAGTGAAAGTGGCCCCAGGTGAGACCTCCTCTAGGGCATTAGGAAACTATAGTAAATGGACTCAAGATTTCATGGTCTCACAACTAGAAAAGGGGGACACAGATAAACCATTATATATTAAATAGCCAGACTGAGTGAGTTAGATGAGGAAGACGAATATAAAGCCTGTTATCATAACTCTTTTTCTTAAGTGTATTATTACAGACTAATTCAATTCTGATGGAGAAGCAAGTCAGTCAAAGAGCAGCCAAAATTTAATCAGTTACATAGCAGAGTTCTTCCAGTTCTTAGTTATGTTAGAGGTTCTACAACTATTTTTTGAAATTAAAAGGCTGTTCACAGATTCTTGTAAATTCAGAAAGGTAGCGGCTAGCCCAACCTTTCTACATTGAAGCCAACTTTATTCTAATTGAAAAATGAAATAGTCTTAGCTCTACAGCTCTTACTAACTTTAGATTAAACTAAAAGGAAATGCCATAACCGCTCAGAACTTAAAATACTAATCACCGGTAAGGATCAGGGGAAAATTCTGAGTGAATTTCTGTAGACTTTACAGTTAACCAACCTTTTGCCCCCCACTAATTTAGGAGTGTGTGCCTCACATATGATAAGGTTTGCTCAGGATCATATTTCCAATCTCTATTAAGAGGCAAGGTGGGAGGAGAGGGGAAGATAAGGTTAAGAATGAGTGAGATTCAAAAATCATGCAGATATTGGGTATTCACTTCAAGCATGTTTTATTAATCATATACATTCTACATAAATTTGAACTTGTATTTATTTGGATTCAATTATGACATAACATAATAAAAATCAAAGCACTGGTCCTCCGAAATAAAGCAGGCAATCACCATTCAATAAACACACTTGATTTATTTTGTATAAAAGGGTTAAGTTTACAACTAAACTTTTATAAAAAGTTTAGCATGATTAAGTACATCATTACACTTTTTGCAGAAATGTACATCTCTGCCACTATACAAGAAAACTCTAATTAAAGAGTTCACAAGGTTTCACTCAATATATATATATATTTATATATAAATATATACACAGCATTCAGTAGGCTTTGTCAAAAAAGGTAATTTCTGACCAAAAGACTTCATTTAAGTAACTGAACACTGGATCCTTCTAGTACTCACGCTCCACCTTTGAAAAAAGGCAAAGTCTGCTTAAAATGGGCAATTCCTTGTGAGTTTTAACGTTTCGCTCCCCATGGTGGGAATAGTATATAAAGAAAACCTTCCGACTGCAGAAAGGGCATTTAAAAGTCTCTTCATAAATAACTAAAATCAGTCCAGGTCATAGAACACGCTGGGGTGGGGGGGTAAGGGTGTATTCATGCTCAATTTTTCTTTCTTTTTGTTTAAAGGTCCATTTAACTTGATGTTGACCTCTCTCATTACATGGTTGAAAAATAAAGTTCAGCGCCTTAAAAGATGCTGTAGAATTTTTGTTGTTGTTGTGCAAAAAAAAAGAGTCGTGAACACCTGCAAAAGATTGAGAGAGGAGAGAGGCATGTTTAGGAGAATGTAACATAAGGGCAGAGATCCGGACAGACTGGCGCCAGGGAGGAAGCCACAGTTTGAACATTTAACCAAACACTCAAAGATTGGGCAAACCCTGGCGTCCAGATGCAACACACACACTGCCTCAAAAGCGCAAATTAAACATTAAAATAGCAGACATTCAGGAGGAAAAACTTCACAATCCAATGTCTTATTTGGATCTCCAAGCAGAGCTCAGAGGCGCCAGTCTGCCTCTTATAGCAATTATTTGATTAGAAACAGCCACTTATTTAACTGATACAGAAGACAATCCCAGATCACCAGATTTCAGGGACAGGACAGTAATCCTCCGTCACCCATAACTCCCAGAAGGGTTGGAGTTTTAGGAAAGAAGAGTCCACCATGGAATTTCTGATAATAAGGTTAATTTCCAGGAAGGTTAACACTTCATATAATCAAAGTAACAACAGAGAACAGCCTGGACAAAATTCCCCCCACAGGCCAACACACATTTCATGTGAGCCACTATCACGGTGAATTACGGACGTGGTTTTAAAAAGGAAATTTCTGTTTGGTCAGCGATGAAACAGGCATTTCCAGGGTGTTAGAAGCCCATTACTTTTGCTGAGATTAAATGAACAGTACTGTCAACAGTGTTCATTTTTAAAGTAAAATTTCAGACACTTTCACAACAGGACCGTCAGAATTAAATGGGGAAAAAGACACCAGACATAACACTTCGCCATTCAACACAGGAGCTACAAACACTCACCATATATTCAGCCACAGAGTGCTTTGCTCTCATTTGACATTAGCTCTGAGGGGAATTCAGAAGCCTGTAAGCGGGGGAAAAAGGGGGAGGAAAGAATGGAAGCACAATGTTAGCATCTAAAACATGAAAACCTTGTAAAGTATTCTTATAGAACTTCCAGTTACAATTTCACAAATCTGTGACAATTCGGATTTACAAACATAGGGTGTAACATCTCGAGAACTTATTAGCAATTTCAGTACCAATTCAATCTATTTCAAGTTATTTTAATTAACAACAACAAAAATACTTAACACTAACCTCCTAATTGTCTCAACAGTGGGGGTGTTAGTGACAGCCAGCACAAGAAATTATCTACGTATGAACTGGCCAAAGAGGGGTGGGGAGGGGGTGGTGGTAGAGAACCACGGGCAGACATTTACCTGTAAGGAAAGGATGCTGATGTCTGTGTTTAAAGTGGTCAGAGGTGTCCTAGAAGATGGATTTTGTCCCGGCCTCTGGTGATGAAGGCTGACAATGCTGGGATGCGAGTCTAGAGCTATTTGCAGGTCCAAGATGTAGTCAATAACATGCTGCAGGATTTCCATCTTGCTCACTTTCTTGTTCTGGGGGATGCTGGGCACCAGTTCCTTCAATTTGGAGTAGCAGTCGTTCATATTGTAGAGCAAACTCATAGGATCGTCCACAGGGGTTTTGCTACGGGATATACCCAGGTTGTGGTCAGAGAGGCTGTTTTTCCTAACAGATCTCACAGGACTGAAGGCTTTCATGTTGGACGCACAGCACAGAAAGAGAGAGAGTGGTTGCTTCTAGCGCTCTGCCTGACAGAAGCAGCCTATCCTCCGTAGCTCTACTCCGAACAGCTCTCTAGGCTCAGAATGAAGCTGGAGGCTGTCGAGGCTGCTTTTATTCTAACACGCTAGGACTACCAAATCCAATTTCTCTCGGCTATTATTGGTGGAACTTGACTTGTCCATCAGGCTAGAAGGACGCTGTCATTGGTGGGAGTGAAAGCTCAAACAACGTTCAGTCCTTCCGCGTTCTAAGCCAATCTTCACGAAGTGGGGGGCGTGGCCAAGGGAGCCCAGCTGGGGTGGTAAATACTGTACGGTTGCCACTGATCCCTGGAAAAGGAGGAAGACTGTAGGCAAGGAGATTAGGCGTAGACGTTTTTAGAAAATTTAAAATGTGCTTTCTTGAATTTTCATCCCAGTGATTAAGTAGTTAGAACACACAAGCCCTGGTGAATTTAAGAATACGGGGTATGTAATAATGGCCTTTCCATACATACCTTTTGAGCTTTTAACTACCTAAAGTTGTAATGACTTAAAAGTTTAGCGTAGGGAAGTGGAATCCAAAGTAAAAAGTAGCAAATGGAATACCATTGAGAAAAAGGAAAAGTATTCCAGCAGTGATAGCAAATAATACTGTCCCTGAAAATTGATGCTTTTAAAGGTAGATGACTGCGCTACGAATGGTGCTCTTTAAAGTACATTTTAAAACAAAGTTGGTAGGCACACATTGATTCTGGTTTAGTTTGGAACGTTGTAAGCTGGAGCTAGGTAGGAGGTATAATTGTAGAAGTGGTGAAATAAAAGTATAACTGAAACTTGGCACTCCGTCCGTAGCCAGAAAGCTCTGAAAACTAGAGCTCTTCACAAAACATTGTTTTCCCTTTGGTAAGAGGGGCTGGGCTATTTTAAATGATCATGTTAATCGGAAGTCATTAAGTAAATTTGCATATTGAAACTACATTTACATACGTTGCCCTTGAAAGCCCGCTGGTCTGCTCCCTCCAGGGTAAGTGGCATACTACTGTAATTAATTATGCACCAATAATTGTTTGTGGCGACACTTCTCCTTGCTCTTGTACTTCATAAGCATTGTGACAGGTAGCTATTCCTATAGCCAAGGATAAGTATCTTCCAAAAGTATTTAAATTTTTTTTTAAAAAGACAGCTTGTTTGCGATTTCTTCTGAATTTTTAAAAACACGTCACTGAATCTAGCCACCGTTTTACTTCAATAAACTCTAATTGAGAAATTGTCTGTACTTACATGTACCGACTAAAAGACAGGCAGGCTCTTACTGTATTTTCAGTTGCTTTATACTACTCCCTCCTATGAAAAGAGCATCTACCTGATTTTTTTGTGTTTTGCAATACAATTTATCTCTTTTGGGTTTGGTAATGAGTTAGAGAAGATCAGTAGTCCTCTGAGAAATGCATTTTAAGCAAATAAGTCTAAAGCTTATCAAATTTGGTGTATTACAAATCTGTACCACACTACCCTGAGGAAGATGAAGAGACATAACTAGTAGTTGTATGCAATATTGTAAACTATGGATACATTCCTCCCAGTCTTCACCACCACCACCACCACCACCAGCACCACCACCACCACCCCTTAATATTGACTTCTTCAGCTGATGCAGGAAGATCTCAGACTGCTCAGTTTTGCTTACAGTGTGGTACTTGAACAGTGTGACTCATTGGTCTCTGAGTTTTTAATCTGGGACTAAACTGTACCTGGAATAATTCAGGTAATTTAAAGTTTTGAGGCTGGGGACGGATGGAGTTGGATGGCTCCTAGTATTGTTGAAATCTGCCACAAACTCAGGCAAGAATTATAAATAAGCAAATTTCAATAAAAATATAAGAGACTAATTCTTCCTGAATCTTTAGTCATTTCAGCATTAAAGTAACAAAATGTTGTCTGATATTAAATCAGGAGGTGATTTATGACCATAGCTTTACCACATTTTACCTCTTTAGTGCAATGATTTAATGCAGGTGTTACTGTCCCATGACTGCCACAAGGAAACAGATTTTTTTGTATTGACACTCTTATAGTGAGTGCAGTCATACTTTTAATGTCTACATGTTTAGATTTCTGAAATTATTATTATTCTTATTATTGTTACTGGACAATGAAATGATGTGAACTTAACATATTCTTAGTTGTTTTCCAAGGACAATTCCTATGTCCATCATAGTCAGCTTCATTCTTGTAACAGTGGTTCAGCGATTTAGGTGTGGAATTGTTGTTTTGTTGTTGTTACCTGAAACGTTGATTAAACCAGTATGCTCCCCAGGTGATCATTTTGAACTCATAGGAAAACTCATATACGCTTAAAATTTTTAAAAAGTTTCTAGGCTGATTTTACAGAACTACCACTGATCAACCATCTAATTTTATATTTAAGATAGGTGTCACAAAGTTGTAAAAGTACGTGATAAAAATAACCGAGTAATTTAGTTGCAGATTTGTCTCCCAGAGGTACCAATGTTAGATGATCTTTTAAATTATGTGTTAGAAAAGTGTTGCTACAGCATTATTTTCTGTGTAGGTTACAGTGAATAAAAATCCATCCATTTAGGCATATGTGTTTGCATTTGAAGACTCCAAAGTTCAAATATCCCAGCTGGAAGAGAGGGTCTTGGAGTGACTAAACTTGTATGTGGCGAAAAGGTGTGAAGGGTTTCCGGGGGCGGGGGGGGGGTAGGTGTTTTTTTCCCTCTCCCCCTCTTAATTACATAGTATACACCCTCAACCCCATGAGTTCTGTAAGTCCCCTTTATATTTTAAGACTTACTCATTTGTCCTGGTATCTTTATTCCAAATACTATAGTTGCTCCTAACATCTGTGTCCAGGCCATTTCTGCTCTAATCAGAAGCAGCTCTCTGTTGGGTGCACAGGCAGCCACAGCTCATGCATTGCAAGGGGCTGGGGGAAGGAGGAGGCTTTGCAATTACTGTGTGATGCAATGTGATGGGGGGGGTGAGGGGCAAGGGAGATGCGGGGAGGAAGAAGGGGGGGCTGAAATTCTCAAGGTCCTTTTTGCACATCTGGCGCAATTGGGATTTCTCTCCTTTCTTCCTCCTGGTTTTGTTCTCACAGCTGTGTCCATTTCGCCTGTGACCCCCTGAGTGATCCCTGACAGGTGATGAATTGGCAGCAGCAGCAACAGCAGCGAGCAACCCTGGCCGCTGCAGAGCCGGAGCCGCGAGTCCCGGAGCAGACTCTCTGGCGCCAGGCGCGTGACGCCGCCCATTCACCGCCGCCCTCCAGCCTTGTCCTCGCGGCGCCGCTCAGGCGGCTGCCACGGCAACCGGGGCTGTCAGTCAGCGGGCTCTCCCAGCTGATCAATGCCTCTGAGACAGGGGCAGTTTCATGCCTCACCTCGGCCCTTGGCTGCTTCAGGGCCAGCAAGCACCTGCAGCCAGTTGCATGTCTTAAGTTACTAGTTATTTGTGGGAGGGAAAGAAAAAGAGCGAGAAGAGAAAAATCTTCCTTTGCAAAGAGTTTTGCGAGGGAAAAATGGTAAAAGCATAATGTAATTCAGGTTTTGCCAAAATAAAATATTTTGACTTTTTTTTCAAGCTAGGCTGGACTAGAATGGAAGGCTACTTTTTCTAGGAAATATTTATATTTTTCTCCCTTTTTTTTATATCCACAATGAATGACTTTGATCCCAAAGCTCCTAAAGATATCCTTAAAGAGTTTCCTTTCCTTCTCGAGTCTTTCCCTTGGGAACCGCAGATTATACAAAATGCCATCTTATTTTTCCATAGAAGCCCCTGAGGGAAGATGTCCACAGCTTCTCCCCCCCCCCTTCGGCTTTTCCTTTACCCCTCCAGCGACTGTAGGGCAGTAAGCCAGAAGTGGGAACAAGCCAGTTTACACCCCCCATTACCACTACAAAGTGAACATCCAGATTTAGTCCAGAACGAAGACTGCATTTTAAACCAAAAAAGATAAAGAATACAGAAACTTAAAGACAGCTTGTTGAGACTTCCTCTTCTTTGGTTTATCTTTAAGGAAAGTTCCCCATTAAGAACCAGATGCAAACATTCCCATACAGTTTATGGCATCCGGAATCCTCCATGATCTACAACTGCAGTCTGAAAGTGCTAATGATTATTTATCATCTTTCCTCAAATGATTTAATATGATTGTCGTCGGCTGAGCTTTAGAAAAAGAAAGAGGGTGGGGATGGGAAATGGAAAATATTCCTGATTATGTTATCTAGTTAAAGGGTTTGTTGTGGTTTTCGAGGAAACATTATGTGGATTACGAGTCCATGTTTTTTACTTGTTTATTTAATACGTTGGCAAAGGAAGTCTTTAGCCTGAAACAAGATTAAGTTCAACAATTATTACTCATTTTCTATGCGCAAAGCACTGTGCAAGTCCTTGGGGTTGCAAAGATTAAAAGTTAACAGTCCTTACCTTCAAGGAGCTTAAGGTCTACTGAGGGTAACTACACAAATGTGCATAGTACAAGGTGGGGAACAATGGAGAAGTGGACAAAACAGGATTGATTATAAGAAAATTTAAGGAGGGATGGACAACTGAATTTTAATTTTAAACTATCTTCAACTGGAGAAGTCGTCAAAAGACAAATAGATGTTTGCTGTTCACTTTTTAGGTACTTTTGAAAACTTAGCAGTATATGACCTGTAGTATTATTCTTCACAAATAAGTAATAAATTACATTAACAAAACGGTTCGGCTTCTAAAATGGATTATTGCTTTACCAACCCACAATTTTGAATAATTTCTTAAAGAATTCCAATGCTGTCTTATTTGCCCCAAGATTTTTAACCGGACCAGGTAAAATGTCTTTCTAAATCAACTGCTTTCAACTGTCTGATTCCCTTTAGAGGTATCGCCTTTCAGATCCGTTCAAAGAAAGCAGAGTTTGAGAAGTTTTTTTGGAAAGGTTGATTTAACTACCAGCACTGCAAATATTTAGTTACAAATGCTGTGAAGTGCACCGATCTGTAACAGCGTTTTGCTTTCACAAAGGATTTTCCTGTTACTTTTGTTCCGGTCACAAAATTAAAAAGAAAATTAACTTGAGCTAGAGATAAGGTCTGGAAAACAATCTGGAGCTGCCAGCGTGTTGGTGGGAGCTCCGCAGGCTGGCGTCAGGAAGTCTGCGCCTCCTTCTAGGACAGCGGCTCCGCTCTGCGCAGCTGCGCTCAGCACAATTAGCTTGTAGTAACAATCCGGCTTGTAGGCGGCCTCTTCCCCTCAAAGTGCTTTTCTATCTTGATCCCTCACATCTTGACGCTGGAAATCAAATCACAAACTGACCACTGTTTGGCCAACATCATCTGTGGGAATTCATTAACATCCATCTCAAAGAGCGGTTTTGTCCTGAATTAAACTACATCTTAACATTATAATGTAGCGTAGAAAGAAAAACCTGAGTCCCTGCCTTTTGAGTTCCTAACAAGAAACACATTGTGCACTATTTTTTTCTTTCTTGGCCGAAACCACCTATGTGCTGCCGGTTGGGATAAAGTTAGCCAATACAACGACTTCAACTTTTAAAGAGCTCGAGCGGCCCAGAGCCCCACGTGCACCACCTCGGACTACGTCTGTCTGCCTCATCCCTTCGCGGGGCGCTCTGGCAAAGCTCTTTTCTGACAGCCCTCGCTCGGTTCTTCTCACCCGCTGACACATTTCCTCCACAATACGTACTCTGCAGACAAGTCCTTAACCAGGAGTTAAGTCAGAGCTTTTCGCCTGTCTGTCAGGGCTGTTTTCGCCCTCAAGGCTTCCGTAATTCCATTCAACGCAAATAGCAAGTTGGGGGGGGGTTCTTTCTTTTCTGTCTCTCTTTTGGCATACTCTCCGGCTGTACCTATGTCGGGTATTTTTCTTCCCTTTTTCTTAAAAAAAAAAAAATACTGCGCAGTCACCCTCTCCATTTTGTTGGGGAAGCGCCGCTCAGCTCCCCGCAACCTCCGTGCCACGCGCCTGTCGCGTGCCGTCAAAGCCCGAATCCCCGGGAGGCTCGCGCGACCCGGGTTCCCGAGGCAGTCCCGGAAGAGGGGCCAGGGGCGGGACCGAGGGACCTGCGTTGGCTAAGGGATATGACTAGCAAGTGGAGACCCCTGGGTGGGGGCGCGGCGGGGGATTGGAGGGGATCCTCGTGACGCAGGGTCAAGTTAGAGCCCGCCTGGGAGGCGGTGCCACCCACGGCACGTTGGGCTCCAGGGTGTCCCAATTCGGGAGCGGGGACTGTAGCCTTAACCCCGCCCCAGCCCAGCGCGTGAGGAGCGTGACCAAAGCTCGGGCTAATCTGTCTGTCACTGCCCTCCGAGAGGCTCTCCAGGGGCGCCTCCTAATGCGTCTTAGAGACCGTCTGGAACAGGGCCCACGTTTTACAGATAAAGAAACTGAGGCACAGCCAACCTAAGAACTTTCCCAAAGTACTAAGGTAGTGAGTGGCAGAGCCCAGTGTACAAGCACCAGGTACTCTGACTCTAATCCATTGTGTTTGCACTGCACCACAGCCACCTTCGCAAGTCACCGATCCTGGAGATAGCATACGTGGTGATTGAGGAAAGAGTGCAGTTACTTGTTTTAAATTTTTATTGATTTTTTTTTTACCTGAACGATATTTCCCAGTATTATCTTCCCTCCTCTCACAAAGAGATAACCCTTATTACAAAGGATAAAAAGGGGGAAAATATTCTCCAAAACTAAACTATTATGTCAGCTAGGTCCTAAATAATATTCAGTGTTCCACACCCATAGTTCCCTTTCCCCACCCCCACCCCCACTTCTGCAAAGTAAGTGAAAGTTTTGTAACACCTGCTGCATATACATCCTCCTTTGCATTTGACATCTGAGTGACCTGCCTGGGAATCCGGGTTCTTCCCTTTATTCTCTGTGTGATCTAACAAAAATCACTTTTCCTTTCTAGGCCTCAGTTACCTCATTTGTAAAATGAACAAATTGAACTAGTCCAGGGATGGGGAACCTGTGGCCTATAGGCCACACTCTAGGTCCTTGGGTGTGGCTCTTTGAATCCAACTTCACAGAACAAATCCCCTTAATAAAAGGATTTGTTCTGTAAAACTTGGACTCAGTCAAAAGGCCTCACCCAAGGACCTAGACGGCCACATGTGGCCTTGAGACCTCAGGTTCTCCACCCCTGAGCTAGACTATCTCTAAGGCTCCTTCCAGCACTAAATCCCATGATCCTAAGTATAGGTTGAATATTTACATTTTAAAAATCAGAGTATAGAATAAGTTGCCAGCTCAGTCTCTGGCTGAGTCAAGTGACCAGGATTCGAGCCCCAGCTATTCTGCCCCCAAGGTGCCACAAGAGAGGAGCAAACACTGGGCCTCAGTTTTCTTGACCACAGAATGAGGATAATACTACTCCCCTTCTCAACTTTATAGGATTGCTGTGAAGAACCGGTGGAAAGAATTGGGAATTGGGAGCCTTGGGTTCTACTGCCAGCTGTGCCACTAACTAGTTTTATGACCTTTTATGCACTTTCCTTCTGGACCTCATTTTCTTTGTAAATGAAATGGAGTGAATGAGAAACCTAAAGTCCTTTCTAGTTCTTAAGATCTTGTAATTTTGTGAGAGAGTGTATATGAAAGCACTTTGTAAGTTAGTAAAAGCATTTCATATTTAATGAATTGTTAAACTCTAGAATCTCAGTACTAGAGCACTTTCTTTGCCCACGGACCTTTGGGGAAGGGGTTAGTTTTCATGGGGTTTGTGAACCTGGATGGAGGAAAATGACATCTTTTTTTTTTAATTGGCCTCTAACAGAAATTTAGCATTTCTTTAAATTATCTAAAAACGTTTTTGAAAAGGGATCCATAAACTTCACCAGACAGCCAAAGGGTTCCATAACTCAAAAGAGCTTAAAAATCCCTATTTTAATAGAATAAATGAAACTGGAAAGTGGAAAGGGCATTATAGATTTATCTAGTTCAAATCTTTCATTTTACAGTAAATAATTTTATAGTTAATAGATAATCCGGGGCTAGAGCTCAGACCTCCTCATTCTCAGTGCAAAGGACTCTTTTCACTACTTACATAATTATTTCTTATGTGAACTATGCATCCCTAGACTTTCCCCTGATCCTTTTAACCAAAGGTTAATCTCTCAGAGAGGGAGTAGAGGTAAATAAGGGGAGCAGGTAACCTACAAGACTCCAAATCTAGCAGTTAGAGCTGTTCCCTTGGGTGTAAAGTGTAAAGTTTTTAGGCCTCAGCATTCTGGCTTGACATTTTAGGAGCATCCAACGGCAAAGCATTATCGTTTTTAAAAGAAAATCCCCCAATGTGTTAAGCCACAGGTTTTATTATTATTGGTGAGGATATATTTACTTATTATATGGAAAGAACCATGTTAAGTGCTCTATAGAAGATTTGCAGAGATATGTGGTTAAAATCTGCACCCTTGAGGGGAGTACCCATACCAAAGGAGATCACAGATCCATTGGAGCATTGAAATAGTTTTTAAAATTAACTGTGGGAGGCAACGTGGTAAAGTGGAAGGAGCACTGATTCTACTGTCAGAGAATATGGGGTCAGCTTTCATCTCTGATACTTAACCCTATGTCATCTGGGGCAAGTTACTTCATTTTTCTTGGCTTCAGTTTCCCCATCTATTAAATTAGGAGTTGGACTAGATGAACTATGAGGTCCATCTGGCTCAAGTTCTATAATTCTGTGATACCCTGGTAGTAGCGTTAACAATTTTGCCGTTGTATCAGTTGAATAGAGCAAATATTTCTTAAGCATATAGGAGGCACTACGCTGACAGCTATATTAAACAAAAGGGTTAAACAAACAAAAGTGACATGGTTCTTGCCCTCTAGGAGTTTACAGTATAATAATGTAGTATAATAAGACACCCCTCCTGGATTACTGCCTTGTCTTGGTTGAGGGACTTGCATAGCTTGATGAAACTATGAACTATGCCCTGCAGGGTTACCTGAGACTGACAGGTCATAGTGGAGAGTTCCAGCAAAAGGTAATACACTAGAGAAGGAAAGGGCAAATCCCTCCAGTATCTTTACTAAGAAAAACCCATGAACAGTATTAAAATGCATGACATCAGAAGATGAGCTCCATAGTGTGCTATGGTCCACGAGGACACAAAGAATTAGACACTATTAAACAACAATGTAGTAAGACAGCTATGCAACTAAAGAGGATATGGGGTAGAAAGTGGTAAGAGCAAAGAAATAGGCCAGATACTGTGTTATAAGAAGCAGGCAGAAGGGGTCAATTGTAGGTCTGGAAGGATCATGATAGGAAGTGGTTCCTGATTCAAAAACAGCCTCGGACACTTATTAGCAGTGCACTCTAGGCAAATCACATAACCATGATTACATCCAAAAACAAAACAACGAAAAATTACTTCTAAGGGTCAGCAAGGTGGTGCAGTGGCTAGAGCGTCGGCCCTGGAGTCAGGCAGACCTGAGTTCAAATCCAGCTCCAGACACATAATACTCACTAGCTGTGTGACTCTGGGCAAGTCACTTAACCCCAATTGCCTCACCAAAAAAAAAAAAAAAGAAGTGATTCCTGAGTTAAGACTTTTAAGAAGGAAAAAGATATCAACAAGCAGACATATATAGAAAGAAGCTAATTCAAGGCACGGGGACAACCTACTTGAATGCTTGTATAGTAGGGGAGGGAGATTTGATTTCCACCACCCCTAGCTTATTTAATGTAATCACAGAAAGTAAGGGGCAGGTAATAGAGGTAATGAGTTATTGATACTGGTAAGGAAGTGCAAAGATGCATCTATATCCCTTTCAACCCTTTATAAATTGGGGGAAAAAATCCTCCAATTGAATTGGAAAGGGAACTTCGCCATTGCCTAGATGGAGATTGCCTGTACCCCCTGGCAGCCTTTAAAAAGCTAAGCCTGCCTGCCAGCCCTGGGAAATGTGTGTGTGTATATATGTCTGTGTGTGTGTGTGTGTGTGTGTGTGTGTGTGTGTGTGTGAGAGAGAGAGAGAGAGAGAGTTTTGAGGGAGAGTTGAGATAAATCCCACAGAGAGCAAAAACACATACTCTCCATGGAAAAAAAAAACATCAAAAATGACAACATTCTAAGCAAGAAGCATCTTCAAATAGCACTGTCCTGGTAGCAAAGAAAAGGGCCAGGTATGGTTTTAAAAAAGAGGCAGCAAATGTCTTTAGCCTGGGCCAGTATGGTTAGTCCTGGGCTCACAGTTTTGATTTTGATTAAAATTCTGCAATATTGTTTTCTTTTAGGCCAGGCCACATTCATTCCTACCTTCCATCATACTTCCTTTTTGTGTTTTCTTTCTTTTCCACTCCTTTGTAATTTCTCAATATATTTCATAATTCACTTCACTTCAATTCATTAAATCATAAATCTAGAGCTGGAAAGAACCTTAAAGGACATACAGTCCAATCCCCTCATCTTACAGGTGAGGAAACTGAGGCCTAAGGAGATTAAGTGACTTTCCCAAGTTCACACAGGTGGTGTCAGAAGTTGTCTTTGAACCCAGATCCTCTCATTGTACAGCCAGTGCTCTTAAAATAGGGAGCCCAAATTGCCAGTGTCAGCAAAGTAAATTTCTGAGTCTGATGACCACTTGTCATATGTTGTTAGACAGGGCTCTTGGGCAGATATGGGGTATACTAGATGGCATCTGAGGTCTATTCCTGCTCTGATTTAAGAAGCTCTAAATTAGATCACATGGTAGCTTTAGTAGAAAGTAGTTTTAGAATTAGGTCATCATGTTTTGTCAGAGAGGTGGGCAGTTAGGAGGGACAGTAGATAGAGTGGTGGCCCTGGAATCAGGAAGACCTGAGTTCAAATGTGGCCTCAGATACTTACTAGCTGTGTGACCCTGGGCAAGTCACTTAGTCCTGTTTGCCATTTTCTCCTCTGTAAAATGAGCTGGCGGGGCAGCTAGGTGGCGCAGTGGATAGATTAACCGGCCCTGGAGTCAGGAGGACCTGAGTTCAAATCATGCCTCAGACTAGACACTTGACACTAGCTGTGTGACCTTGGGCAAGTCACTTAACCCCAATTGCCTAAAACAAACAAACAAAAAATAAATAAATAAATAACTTTAAATTAAATGAGCTAGAGAAGGAAGAAGCACACCACTCCAGTATCTTTGCCAAGAAAACCCCAAATGGGGTCACAAAGAGAAGAACATGACTGACATGACTGAACAGCCCCACCCAGGTGGGTAGAGTAAGCCATCTTGTTATTTCTAGTGTCTCAATATGGTGACTCCTTTCTATCAGGGGACTAAAGAAGGGAATATGGTGAAATGGATAGAACATTAGACTTGAGGTTGTGGTTTATGAGTTTAAATTCTTTAAATATTTATAGAAGTAACTGTCTTAGGCAAGCCATTTAATACTTTAATGCCTCAGTTTACTCACCTGTAAAATGGGAGTAAGAATACATGCAGAGTCTGACTCACAGAATTATTTTAAAGAAAGGGATTTCTAAGCCTTTAAAATGCGGTAGAAATATGAGTTATTGCAGGAGGGTCAAAACAGTTCTCAAAAATCTGTGGGAAATTGGAATGTAAAACATTTTGTTGCAGTGGGAAAAGCGCTGGTCTAGGTGTCAGGAGAGCTGGGTTCTGGTTCTGTCTCTGCCACTAATTTTTTGGATGTTACTTTCCTTCTCCAAGCCTCAATGCTTTTGTGAGGGGGGGGTGGATTATGTGTCTCAATGTGGCTCTTAATGTCATAACTTATTTATTTCAAGGAAGATTTTATAGGGATATGAACAATTCATAGGTAAAGAATGGAAGGTAAATATCCCTGCTAGAAGTGGACAGTCATCTGTCTACAGGCTGTATGTGTCAGCCCAAAATCAGTGTTTCATACCTTGATTAAGGCCCTGCCAGTAGGTTATTGTTTCTCCTATACATTGTGATATGTTATAATTGAAAAGTTAACCCCTTTGAGCCTCAGTTTCCTCATCTGTTAAATTAAAAGATTGGGCTAGACGATCTTTCTGGTCTCACCCAGCTCTAAATTCTATGATCTTGATCCTATTAACTCCCAGGAGTTAAGGTACCATAGCAATGCAGAATCATAATTAGGATGTAATTGAATATGGCCATTTTATACAGTAATTTTCATTACTGTCTTTTCCAGAGGCAGCGGAAAGATCATGTGAGTGTTAGAATGCAAAGTACCACATTTTAATATGAATGCCTTACATTTGTGTAACATTTTATATGTTTCAAATTGATCTCACATTTGAGCTTTGCAACAACCCTGTGAGGCTGTATGGGGTATGTACTATTAACCCCATTTTACCGATGAATAAACTAAGGCATGACGAGTTAAAGTGATAGGCAGAAGTTAACATAATTAGTTACCTGCAGAATCAGGCCATAGAGCCTACTTTTCTGACTCCTCTTCTTTTTTTTTTTTTTTTTGTCTAGGTAATGGAGTTAAGTGACTTGCCCAGGGTCACACAGCTAGTAAGTATTATGTGTCTGAGGCTGGATTTGAACTCAGGTCCTCCTGAATCCAGGGCCAGTGGTCTATCCACTGCACCACCTAGGTGCCCCTACTTTTCTGACTCTTAATGCTGTTTCTACCACAACATACTACTTCCTGGACTAGAAAGTAGAGTCACCCGCAAATCAGTATGGAAAATGTATTTATGACATAGAAGCATAGAATTAGAGCTTGAAGGGACCTTAAAGGTCTTAATGACAGTAATCATAGTAACCAGCATTTATCCAGTGCTTTAAGGTTTGCAAGGCACTTGGCAAATATCTCATTTTATTTTCACAACAACCCTGGGATGTAGGAGGTATTATTAACCCCATTTTACAGTGGGGAAACTGAGGTCAAATGATTTGGACCCCACAAAGTCACAGGGCAAGTAAGTGTCTGAGGCTGGATTTGAACTCAGGTCTTCCTGACTCCAGGGGCAACTCTCGATTCACTGCACTACCTAGCTGCCCACTGTAGTGCTTAGCCACCTGAGAAATAAGGGCTTTGCTTAGTTAGTTTGCAAATTTTTTTCGGGGCAGGAACTCCACAAGTATCCATGGGTTGGAGAAAATTTGCATAGTAGCTAACTCTTCTCTTCACATGTGCTTCAATAGCTTTTTTTTTTTAATCACCTGTGATTTTATCATTGTGAGTCTTCTCCTTCATGCCTCTGCATGAGTTGCTGTGATCCCAAACTCTGTCCCCTGTTAGCCAACATTCTGGTGAAAAGCCTCTTGGAGCTTAGCTTCAGAACAGTCTGTTTGCTGGCCTATAAGAACCCTTCCAGCTTGTGCTCCAGTAGGAAAGCTTTCAAGACCTGAGGTCATGTTCCCATTGGGGGGACACAGGAGAGGATATTTGTTGAATTTTTTTTAATTGAAAGGAATCTGAATTTGAGAAGAGGAACTTTTCAGGTCCAGATAACCCTGAGGTCCCTTCCAGATAGAAATCAATGATACTAAGGGGGAGAAAACACGTGTGTGTGTGTGTGTAACTAGTGAGTATAGACTACATTGAAAATATGACATGCCAGACAGTACAGATACTTACATAGAATTATAATCATAATTTTATATGAATATGATCCTGGGATCGATTCCTTGTTACACACATTTTGCTTAAGTTACAGAGATTAAAAGAAAATCAGTTTTATTTTCAAATTGTAAGGAAAGTTCCATTCTTATTTTTTTTAAAATGTGGTTAATTGAACAGATGGGTACACTGTTGCCATCTGCTAAATTAACCATAAATGTGGTTAATTTCACAGATGACAACTTTCAGCTGACCCACCTGGGCTTTATTTGAATAGGTGATAGACACAGAGGTGAAAACTTTGCCCTATTCTTGTTACTGTGGTTATTTTAACCCCAATTTTAGGGGGGGTAAACAATCATATTTTCTATTTGAATAATTTAACCGAAATTGGTAAAAAAAACATTCTAACTTTAAGAATTTTTAATTTTTTCATCTTTGTAACAGAATCTGTCTGTCAATTCCACTTCCCAGAGTAGTAATGACAAGAATTTATAGGAGGCTACCACAAAATGAGCAACTGGATTCAGACCCAGAACAAAATTTGAATCCCAACTATGCACTAAGCCTCTCCAAGCTTCATTTTGCTCATATGTAAAACAGGGATGAGACCTTTGTTGCCCACTTTACAGGGTTGTTGTGAGGATCAAATCAGAAGGTTTTCATTTTATCATTATTTCATCTGCACATCACATGGTATCTTGTGCACAGTAGGCATGTGATATAATAAGTAGTTGTATTGAATGGCATAATGTCCATAAATACTTTGTAAAACTATAACGTTTTATGTAAATGTCAGGTAAGATCTGAAGTCTCTTTCCTAAAATTGGCATTCTTGAGAATGCTTGAGAAAGCTAGAATACAAGGCAGAAATGTTATACATTCATTTCATTGATTCATACATTTGTTCATTCAATAAACAGTCTCCCTGTTCTCAAGGATGTTCTGTTTGGGGAAAACAACAAAAAACTCACAGAAACTCAGAAGATATATACAAAGTAGATGCAAAGAAAATTCCAGGGAAGAGGTCCCCTCTCTCTCTCTTTTTCAGTTTATCCTATAAATTCAGTTATATAATTCCTAGATCTATATATCATTCCCTGGTTTCTCACCTTAGCCACAGTCTGGTATCACCAACTACCTATTAGACATCTCTGTGTCACCAACTGCTTACTGAATACATCCAAAACAAAACTCATCATTTCTCCCCTCCCCAAATACTTTCCCTCTTCCAAAATGTTCTATATGTCTTGAGAGTACCACATCCTTCTAGTCACCTAGTTTTGCAATCTTGATATCATCCTCAACTCCCCCCTTTTTCTCACCCCTTCATAGCCAATCCATTGACAAGTCATGTTGATCCTTTCTCCAAAACCATCTACCCCTTGTCTACAGTCACATAACCACTATTCTGGTTCAGGTCTTTACCTCCTCTTGCCTGAAGGCAGTCCTAAATATGACCTTGATACCCAAACCAGTGAGAGAAACAGAAAAAGTAAATTATAGAACCAATATCCTTAATGAAAGTTAGTGTAAAATTTTAAAATAAAATATTAGCAAGAAGACTACAACATGTCAGAAAGATTATACATTCTAATCACTTGGATTTTATACCAGGATTGCAAGAATGGTTTAATATTAGGAAAACTATGAACATAATTGACTATATTAATGACAAAAACAACAAAAATCACATAGTTATACAAAGAAATGGGGAAAAAAACTTGTGAGAAGATAAAACATCTATTTCTATCAAAAACACTAGAAAGAATAAATAGACCTTTCCTTAATATGATAGGTAGTATTTATGTAAAACTAAGATCCAACATTATCTATAATGAGGATAAACTAGAGGCCTTTCCAATAAGATCAGGGGTAAACCAAGGATATCAATTGTCCCCATTACTATTCAATACAGTGTTAGAACTGCTAGCTATAGCGGTAAGGCAAGAAAAAAGAAATTGAGGGAATAAGCATAGGCCAAGAAGAAACAAAATTATTGCCTTTTTTTTCAAATGGTATGATAGTTTACTTAGCTCTACAGAGTCAACCAAAAAACTAACTGAAACAATTAACTTCAATAAAATTACATTATATAAAATAAACCCATACAAATCATTAACATTTCTGTATATTACCAACAAAATCCAACAATAAGAGATAGAAAAAAATAACTATAGAAAATATGAAATACTTGAGTCTACCTACCAAGACAAACAATAGAGCTATATGAACAAAATTACAAAACACTCTTTGTGTAAATAAAGACAGATTGAAATAGTTGGAGAAATGTAGTTGTTCATGGGGAAACGCAATCAACTAATAATTTTGAAGAAAGCAGTTTGATTTCATTGATGAAATTAGAAACCAGTTTGCAGAGGATTCAGAAGAGAGTAAAAGGAGAGGAAATGGAGGCCCCAAGTGCTTTCTGAAGAGTTTAGCTGAGAAGGGGAGGAGAGATATAGGATATTAGTAGGAATGGTTGAATCAAATGATGATTTTTTTTAAAATGGGGGAGGGGACATCTAGGTGGCACAGTGGATAGAGCACCCACCCTGAAGTCAGGAGGACCTGAGTTCAAATCCGGCCTCAGAACAAACACTTGATACTTACTAGCTGTGTGACCCTGGGCAAGTCACTTAACCCCAATTGCCAAAAAATAAATAAATAAATAAATAAATAAAAATAAAAATGGGGGAGACATGGATATGTTCTTAGGCAGCAGGTATACCCACTGTGTATGGAGCTGATAATGATTCCACTTTTTTATTTTTTCTGTTACTTTGCTATTTTGTCCTGATTAAGTATTTTGCTATTTGATTTATGGTTGTGTTCGCTATGTGACTGGTATGTTGGTATAGAATACATTGAAAAAATCACAAGTTGCATATTCACCCCAAAATAAAACAAAATGCCTATGTGACTCTAGAGTGCAATACCCATTAAATACAGAACAAACCTATTTAATGAAGAATCAAATCCAAGATAAGTAAGGAGAGGATAAGAGAATATAACCCTCAATTAATTTAAGTTGGCAGCTTTGGATGATTACATTACATAGAAAGGATATAGAAAGTAATTTCTAATATGCTTGTAGGTAGTAAGCACTTAAATGTTTGTTGAATTTAGTTGAATTGATTTCTGACCTACTGTTAATGATCTTTTAAACATCATAGAATATGGAGAGGTACCACAGCACTGGAAATAGCCTCATTTCTTCTTAGTGGTCTTCCTCATAAAGTATTTATCAAGCCTTCACTTGAAGATCCCTCAGATAGGGAATCCGGAACTATCTGAAAAAGTCTGTTCTATTTTCAAACACCTAATGGTTAAGAACTTTTCTCTAATATTGAGCTCATATTTGTAATTCCTTGAAACTACTACCCATTGTTCCTAGTTCTGACCCTTGGGGCCAAGAACAATAAGTTGACTCCCCTTCAAAGCCAAGAGTGTTGTAGGTTTTTAATCACATATGAAAGCTACTAGATCAATAGATCAGGGAATATTATAAACATAGTGTACCTGGATTTAAGCAAAACATTTGGCAAAACAGTTCCTTGTGGAAAAATGTTGATATATTGGCTGGGTGATATGGCACAATTAGGTGGATTTGGAACTGGTTGAATAACTAAATCTAGAGAATGGTGACTGATGTCATCCTGGAGGGAAATCTAATAAAAGAAGTCAATGAAGGTTTAGATGGAATATGTATCAAATTTTCAGATTGTAAAACTAGAAAGAATAGCTAATATGTTAGTTGTTAAAGATGGATTCCAAAAATAATCCGACAAACTTACGTGATGGGCTGAATCTAATAGCATGAAATTTAATAGAGACAAATTTAAAGTACTACAGTTGTCAAGTATAAAACACAAAAAATGAAGTGCAGAATTATTAATACATGGCTAGATGATGATTCTTGTGTTCAGTGAGTCAATATAGAACATGGCAGCCAAAAAAAAAAAAGCTAATGAGGTCTAAAGATATTATAATAGAAGCATAGTAGTCAGAACAAAATGGTTTATAATTTCACTGTCCTTTGTCCTGATCAGACCACATCTGGAATACTGTGTTCATTTCTAGATGCTGTATTTCATGAAGAACTTTTGTAAACTGGAGTATATCCATAGGAATATGATTCATATGGTGAGGAAACTATGCTATGTAAGGATCAGTTGAAGTAATTAGGGATATTTAGCCTGGACAATGGAAGACTAACAGGGTCTTCAAATATTTGAGTGCTTTTTTATCTGAATTAATATAAATCATAATAATTACCTACATTTATGTAATGCTTTGAGCTTATAAAGCAGTTTCTTCAAAGGGACTACATGAAAAAAGGAAGTTTTATGTCTGTTCCAGTACACATACAGATTTTCAAAATCCATTAAGTATATGTGAATAGCAGCACAGACTTGTTCATGGGTTCAACAAATACCTGCTATGCACATCTTAGAATGAAGTGCCAGAAAAAAGTCAAACAAAAACAAAACAGGGTCCTTGACTTCTTGGAGCTAACAAAAATCAGAGAGGACAATCATGCACCCAAGTAACTCTGACACAAGGCAGAATTTGAAAATATAATAAGAGAGGTACTAAATGCCATGGGATCTCAAAGGATGGAAAGATCTTTCATGATTGGGAAGAAGAAGGAAGTCCTCTTAAAGAGAATTCAAACTCTCTGGACATTTAAGCTGGACCTTAAAAGGATGTCTAGGAATCAAAAAAAAGCAGAACTAGAGTGGGGTGGGGAAAATGGCTAAATAAACCAGTCGGATATAATTGTTCCTATAGATCTAAGAAACAAATAGGGCACCCTAGGGTTCCAGGTCAGCCTACATCATAATGAGTCAATAATAGCAATACCCTACCTGCTAGAAATATTTTGGTATAGTTGGTGCTGAACTAAAGTAGATAAACCATAGGTGGACATGAAATGAACTGAAGACACAAATACTTTTATTATGTGCCAGTGATGCAGCATAACAAAATTAGAAATTGATTTTAGTGGTTATAGGCAAAGACTTCATATTCTTGTTGTTTTTGTTGTTGATGATAGTCTTATCTCCACATTGCCCAATGGCATTTTAGAGAACAGCACAGGGTAATTGTAAGAAATAACTTCATTCTGAAACTCAGATTAGATGAAATAAGAGCAAAAACTGAAGAGTAACTTGACCTAAAGAGAGAAAAGGTAAAGAAGGTCCTGAAAAATATATACTAAATACAAACTCCAGAAGTGCTACCTACTAATGAAATAGATGGCAGAAATGATGTAGATGTCTCAACTAATTGTGAAAAGGAGATGGGCACACTTAAACTGGAATTTTGAACTTTTTTGAGATTGATGCCAGAAATCTAAATAATAGGCCAACTATATCCAAACAGAATAATTTTTAAAAAGTTAGCATCTACTATAACTATCATGTATTATCTCTATTCTCTTGGACACTGTTATCTCCACCACCCCCCCATTTGACAGAGAGTATAAAAAAATTTCAGGATCTTCACACAATTGTATATGTTGCAGCCATCCTGTGATAAGGATGCTATGAGTCTTCCTAGAACACTCTATCTTTCTTCCTAATGACTGGCATCAATACCGCCATGGCAGAAGTGGTTTGAGAAAACCATTGAAAACCCATAGAAAGACTCTGGAAGATTTCATCACATCTCAGTGGTAGTACAGTAAAAAATTTAAACACCCTATCACCCAATGAAAGGCAATAGAAAAGAAAAAATAGAATAAAAGCTAGAAGACAAAAGGATATCAGGAGTTTTTGATACCTTATTGATTTTAATCAGTAACCAGAACTGAAAAACAAAAGGTTAACCAGAAGATTATTCAAGGATTCAGAGCAGTGGAAAGAATGAAAATAAACAGCTAAACATCAATGAAAATATACTATAGAGGCTTGAGAATCAAAGAAATTAGAGGACACAGAGAGAGACAGAAGCAAAGAAAGATACAGAGAGAAGACAGAGAGAGAATCCTTGAAGAAGGAAGATGGGGAAAACTTCTTATCATTTTTGTGGTTAAAGCCCAATATAATGAAAGCACAAGTTGTGTCAGACACAAAACAGAAAGCTCACGTATCATTAGTATAATGAGCAAGAGAATGACTATGTCAAGGGTGACTGAAACTCTACCTAATTTACAAAACTGCAAAGTGTCGGGTCTATATAAGTTCCAGAATTATTGACTCAGATGCTTCACAGAGGTGCATAAATTATTAGCAAAACACTTTACCAACTTTTTTTTGATGCAAGTCTGATTCCATCTTTCTTAACAGAAGGCATCACATATTTATTACCAAAAGATGAGAACACCAGTGACCCCTCCAGATATAGGCCAGTTTTGTGTTTGTATACTTTATGCAAAAGCATTCACAGCTTGTATTGCTCAAAAAAATCTAATAACATTTATAAGAATATACTCTATTGACTATGGAGTAAAAAAGGTGTGCTAAAAGTCACAGGAATGTAAAGTGCAACTTTCTTTTTTTGGTGATTATTGAGCAAGCCACACAGAAGCACCTTAACACTCATGCAATATTTGAGTTGGATTCAAGTTCTGCCCTTATGACTCTCATATATCGCAAATGTATAAAATGGATTCAAGCATAATGAGATTGCTAGAGTATTTGATATCCATATGGAAAACTGTTCGGTACTTAAAATATGCCACTAATATAATTATTTCAAGAACAACTGATATAAAACATGGCATCTTCCAGGGGGATCGTTTAAATCTGTTATGGTTCTGCCTAACTTTAAATCAATTATCCTCACTCTTTAATAGATCTGAGCATGGCTTTCAAGTAAAAGAGAAATGCATAGGTACATGGATGACATCAAGTTATATATGTCCACTGAATAACATAATAAACTGATATGTCATCTCATGAAAATTTTTTCCAATGAAATAAAAATGTTATTTGGACTTACAAAGTGTTAAATTCTTAACATGTTCCAAAGAATAGAAAGTTAAGACTTGGAGCTTCTATCTGGAGGCCAGATAGTACCAGTGGATAAAAATGATGCTTACAAATAGCTTGGTTTTTCCAAGCAAGGCACTTTGAGCATAGAACTACAAAGGAGAAAGCTGAGACAGTATTTTAAGAGACTTATTGGTGTCCTGGAATCAAAGCTTCATTAGAAGAAGAAATTGAAAGCAAAATTAACATGTATATAATACCTGTCTTAAAATGTACTTTGGCATGGTAAATGAATGATAACAATATCTAAACAGTATCTAAAAGGTGTACAAACAAAAATCTGTACAAAGTTAATGAAATACAAAGTTTATCATCCCAGGGTAGGTATAGAAAGATTGTCATTTCTTTGTCAAAAAGGAAGAAGAGGATTGATAGATATTCTAAGAGCATACAATAAACAAGGTAAAAATCTATAGAAATGCTCTTGGAGAAAATAGACGTTATTTTTCAAAACACAACAAAGGATGAAACATTCTTATACCACTAGATTTGTTGAATGTAATCAAAAGTGCTTTATCCATTGATGGAGAATATAAAATGGCTAAGATCCAAGAGTAGAAATAAAAGATGCTGCATGAGTGATATCCATATGAACTCAGTTGACCAGAATGTGATAATGATAGTAACAACAACAATAACAACAGCAACAACAACGACAACAACAATACTAGCTTCCATTTATGTAGTGCTTTAATATTTATAGTTCGTATAATTTTTCTTTTATGAATTTAGATGCTAAGGCATTTTGAGTATATAAGTTTAATGATGTTGGTTTATTATTTATGATTCCTTCTAGAATAGTGTAGTTTCCATGTTTATCCCTTTATGTTGTGAATGTTTCTTTTTGCTTTGTCTGATATCATGATTGCAACACCTGCGTTTTTTGGATTCACCTGGTGTACAATTAATTTTTTTCTAGCCCTTCATGTTTACTCAGTGTCTTTGTTGTTTTAGGTGGGGTTTTGTTTTCTTATCCAATCTGCCATTCTTTTTCATTTTATTGGATTGTTTAATCCATTCACATTTAAATTTATGAGAGTTAGGTTTATATTTCCTTCATTTGTCTCTAATATTGCTTATCTCCCACCAAAATTAGCATTTCCTCTCCTTGTGCTGAAACATGGTACTTTCTGTCTTGAGTTGCTTAATCTGCTTAAAAGCAACTCTATTCCTACTCTTCTCTATAAATTACCTTTGAATGTTTTCCCTCTCCTTTCTTGCCCCTCTCCATAGTTTTGTTTAGCTTATTCATTACTGTTTTTCTCTTGCTTTTATTTGGTTATTTAATTCTTCCCTTTTTTAGTTTTCTTCTCTCAGTTAAGTAGTCAGGTAAAGCCCCCCTTCCTCTTCTACTCTTTAACTTATTTTGTTCATTAGTTTTAAAAATGTCACTTTTTTTGTACCTTTTTCTAAAAAAAATATTTCTTTTCCTCATTCTCTTAATTTATCTTCCCTTTCTGTCGATTCTAAACTTTTTTTTTCTTTGATTCATGGCTCTTATACTTATTTAGTCCTTTTTTAGTCTCTATTCTTTGTGGAGTTAAAGCTTTAAAAGAACCCATTTTGGTTTCTCCTAAATAGTTTCTGTTATTACTTTGTAGTTCTAGCCTTTTGATCCCTTTTTTCTGCTGTGCCTAACTCTTAGAAATACCAGTTCTTGCAGGTGATAGAGAACATATCCCATGGCAAGAATTTTCCTCTGTCCCTGATTGTGCAGTTCATTATTAACCTCTGCCCTCCTCATGGTCATTTTCCCCCATTTACCATGCAGTCTTCCCTCTGATGCATGCCCTTCAGCTCTTCTGAGTGTCAGTTCCCCCAGCAGTTCTGACTCCCCATTTCCTAGAACATAATGAGTGATCTCTTTAAGCACTGAATGCCTGAAGATCATATCCATTGTAAGGTCACCCCTCCCTTTATAGCGTGTCTCTATCTTCCCTTGGGAGCATTTGTTGATGGTACCCCCTCCTACCACTGAAACAGAATTTCTCACTCTCCCCCCACCCCTTCTCCATCCTGCCTCATTCAATCTCTCCTTTTCCCTCTTCTCTTATTCTCCCATAGACTTTCTTATTCCTGAGATACTACAGGAGTCATTTCCCCTTCATTCTTAACCTTTGACTTGATTATGGAACATTACATTTCCTTCTCTCTTTTTCCCCTCTCCCCTTTTATGTGCACCCCTCCCTCCCAGTTTAGTCCCATAAAAATAATTGTCTCAACTATAGGTATAGTAGACGTGATGTTTCAGGTCTGTTTTTCCATTACTTCTATTTGACTTCTGCTTTCATCCTTATCACCTTGTATATTTATATATATATTTCCTATTTTCTAGAGGTTTGTGAGAATCAGAGAAAATGTCTAATTCTCCATCTTGTTGGTCACATGACTATGACTTCATGTTTGCAGATCACTTTACATTCCAATAAGTCTGTATTATCCCCATTTTATAGATGAAACGACTGAGACTGAGGTGAAATGACTTGCCCACTGAAAGGAGATTAGATCCAAGAAGCAAAAATGAGATAATTACTAATTACATCAAGTTCTAGTTTTTATAATGGGCACTCCCTATTGTGGCAGGTCCATTCACTAATGGTGGGTACATGCAGAGTGGGGAGCTAATGCTATTCTCCCCCCTCTATGGTACAATGTCTTGTAGTTAGAGATTGCATGAGCTTGAGAGGGGTCTCTTCTGTTCTCATCTTTAGAGAAAGATTATTAGAGAAGCTGATGGAAGAGAAAATGTAAGAGAGGAATGTGGAGCCATAGGTAGCAGGATGACAGAGTATGGATGAGATCTGAGTTAACAAGGCTAGACAGCAGGAATAGCATAATAGAACACCAGTGAGAGAGCATAGACAGAAAGAAACAGAGACAAAGACAAAGAAAAACAGAGACAGAGAGAGAAAGAAACACACACACACACACACACACACACACACACACACACACACACACA
>NW_020954619.1:46429814-46484393 GCF_900497805.2 Vombatus ursinus | reverse complement strand
ACACACACACACACACACACACACACACACACACACACACACACACAAAACCAGTGAACCTAAGCCCTAGCCACAGGGGCACTACCCCTTTTGTCTCTGCTTACTTTGCTTAAAACCTACCAAATGCCTCACAGCCTGAATAGAAGGGCTGTATCTGTATTGGGGTAATTAGTTTCTTGTGAGGTTTTTTGGCCCCTTCACCCTAAGCCTCACATTATTGTTGTTCACTTGTTTCAGTTACGTTTGACTCTTCATGACCCCATTTGGGGTTTTCTTGGCCAAGATCCTGGAGTGGTTTGCTATTTCCCTCTCCAGCTCGTTTTACAGATAAGGAAACTGAGGCAAACAGGGTTAAGTGACTTGGCTAGTAACATTTGCACCACCTAGCTACTCCAAAGCCCCACAGTACTAGATAGCTATCTGTGATGTTTCCATCTCCATTTGGGGGTTGAAGGTACATGATAAGTGCTAATGAGACTGTTTCCTTCTTTCTAAGTATTTTTGCCTTTACCTCCAGAAAGACAATATGGGGTAGCAGGAAGAGCGCCGGACTTGGAATGAGAACTTGGTTGACCTATTCACTATTTGTCACTATTGTGACCTCTGGCAAGATACTTTAAGACTTCCAAGAGCCACAGTGTCTTCATAAAATGAGAATGAGAATGAGAATAATAAGTGTTCTGCCTATCTCTTGGGGTTGTGAGGCTTCAATAAGCTAATGTGTGTGAAAGTGCCTTGTAAAGTGAAACCCAATCCTAATGTATCATATATTAGTCACTGCTTCAAAGTAAAAATTAGTGGTGCCTCTTTTGGGTAGCCTACTGTTTTTTACTTTGGGAACTTAAAAGAAACTTAAATTCAGTGATGCATCACAATTACTAGTGTGGTCTTTAAAGATGTGTGTATTAAAATAAAACAAAATAAAATACTCAATTCACTTTAACATGAACCATGTAATACCAAATGGTATCTAGTATTTTTTTTAAAATACAACTATCTTTTTTTTTTTTCCCCCAACCTAGAGGAAGCCTGAAGGAGGTAATTAGAAACAGCTCAGGCTACACAGTGACACAGGGCACATGCTGTTATTTGTTATGTCAGTGAAGCCCTCCCCTTGTTACTGAAGCAGACCCTGCAAGTATTTTTGAGCAAACTCCATCTTTCCCCTCCAACTTCAACCATGAATTTGCAGAAGAGGGAGCAGTGAAGACATGGCAGAACAAAAGGAGCCCAGAGGTGCTAGCTAAGAGAAGAAGTAGCCTTCTTTGACATCCAGCCATGCTTGCTGTCACAAAGATCAACAAGAGGCATTGCTAGACGATTCTGGTGACCTGACTTGGAACATTGCTGAGAGATGTAGGACTCCCACAAGGAAATATGAATAGGACCATGTGAACTCACTGTGATGGGGACTCCTCTCTCATATACTTGTGTGTGTGGGTGTGTCGGCTTCAAAGCCTCTCCATTCAGAACAGTGTTTGCTGAGAGTACTCCTGAGAAAACAACCTTTTAGGATAGTAGAAGGCAACTAACTACCTGTGTGCAAGTCCATTGTGTAAGACCTTTAACCTCTCTGGGCATCAGTTTCCTCATCTGTAAAATGTCAGACCAGGTAACTCTGAGGTCTCCTCCAGCTCTGTGATCCTAGGAAGGGAGCGTCTGTCCTTTGATTAAGAGTTAGTTCTGATGAGAAGTGGCCCCAGACTGGGGCTCCTATTTGAGACCTCTGAAATAACATCTAGCTATGAGCATATCATCATCCATCATCATCATCATCATCATCCTCATCATCATCATCATCATCATTGTCATATTTTGGGAAGAAGTGTTCTCATATCTTTGTTTGACTATGATAAAAGTTCCACTTCTACCTATTTATTTGGCTAACCACAGGTTTCTTCAGGCCCCTTGACATCTTTAATCTTTCTAGTTTAACTCTATCTTAATTGTGTAAGTAATCATAGCCCCAGCAAAAGCTTCATTAACTCTGTTTTGTTAGCACTGTTGCAAACAGCCCTCTGAAATTCACCCAACTTGAGACTTTTTTGGCCTCTCACAGCAAGCAAACAACTTTTCTGTTTTGTCTTATCTCTTGGACCAAACTTCTCCTGGTGTCTCCTCCCATCTTTTATAATGGAGAGATGGGCTACCCTTACATATGCCCCAGCTGTTTCTTATTACCTCGTTAGGGGCTTTCTCTTCTAGGTGAATGACTCAGCATGACTCAGCAACTTGAGGGGCCAGACTATTTTGCCATACAATATATTTAATTTATTTTTATTTTTAAATTTAATAGCCATCAACAAAACAAATAACCAAATAAGCATTTTTTTAAAAAGGGCCAAAACTATACAAAAATGTTAAAAACAAAACAGAACCAAACCCCAAACAACCCAGCATTTAACAAGATAGAAGCAAATGAATGAACCAACAGCAAACAAAAGCTCCTTTTGTTCTGTTTCCCTGCCTTCTAGGTCTGTCTGAAGCTCTACTATCTCTGGCTTTATTGCCTTTCTTACACATTTTCTGAAGAGTCCAACTACATGTGTACACAGCTCTGGTTCAACCACTGTCCGTTTGGATCACTGTACAGACACCAACAGATGTGAAAGTTGCCCCACATAACAACTGAGAATTGAACATGGCTCCTTTTGCCTATTCCCCCCCCCCAAGAGAAAAAGCAAACCAAAACAAAATATATAAGTACAACTGATCTTTTTTATACTCCAAGTAGAGAAACCTGTTTTAAAATGAGGAGAAAAAGTTAAGGGGAAGCTGGTTTTCTCAGGGATAAAGCAGAAGAGATGGTCAATGGAGGGTGACCCAAAGAGAAGGTAGAAATAGTAACAAGAGAAGTTTAGCCATGAGAGAGGACTCATAGAGATATACTCATAGCTTTAAAAAAAAGGTGGCAAGCCAAGATGGGCGAATTCTGCTTATTTTAACTAATTGTCATCCTTTCTGTGTCATCTTTATTTGGTGGTGAGGAACATTTACTCTGAATTTTGAGTTTTATGAATCACTAATCTCTGGCCTTACAGAAACTCCAGCATCAAAATGTGGATATTTTGAAAGGGCTTTGCAGCCGCTGAAGCTTGGGAGCAGCTGCAAATGAGATTTCAAAGCCCTCAATGTGCTGGAGGGATGTTTTGAGCAGCTCTTATCTTAATTCTAGCATGTGTGCAACATTTCCAGAGTCATTTGGTTAAACCTTCAGTTTAAGGACAGTCTCTGAGAAGCCCCTGACACAGGCCACTCTCTAGTACTTGAGATTGTTTCTAGGTATTTGCTGCCCAAATGAGAAATCATTTGCAGTTCTCTCTGCTTTTAGAGTTGGGTGTTTTATTTAGCTGCTGAAACTTGTCATGTTTAAGGAGAAAGATGTGCTTTATTAGGTTATAAAAACTTTGTTGGGGGAAGAGAGTGGGGTAGAGTGAATTATTATTTTCCCCCTTAACTTCAGGGTAAGCTACTGCAAGGAGCTGAAGTGAAGGATGTGGAAATAGTGATTAGTTAACAGGAATGATTTGAAGAAGATAGGGAAGCCTATGACATTACTTGACTAGAAGTGGCATCTCTGTCCTGTCCTATAGATGTGGTAGTGTAGGCACTGAGTGTCTCAGGTATGGCATCTACCAAATTGATATTGCTAATATCTGACCATATTATTCCCCTGATCAAGAATCTTCAATATTTATTTCCTCTAGGATAAAATAATGGACTTTTAGCTCCAGTCTCCTTTTCCAGGTTTATTTCATTTTATGCCCCTCTATGGTTCAGGGGGAAAAAATGTCTCCCTTGTCACAGGATCATAGATTTAGAGCTGGAAGACAACTCAAAGGCTGTCTAATCCAACCCCCTCACTTTACAGATAAAACTATGAGATCAAGAAAGGTTCCATGGGAACTAAATGCCAAGATAAGTGACTTGCCCAATGTCACTAAGTAAGTGACAGAAGTGGGATTTGAACCCAGATCCTATTACTCCATAGCCAGTGCTTTTCTTTTAATTTTTTTAATGGACAAAAGTCTATTTCTTCTTTCACCTCCCAGTCCACAAAGAAAAACAAAATCTTTGTAGCAAATATGCATAGTTGGCAAAAACAAAACAAACAAACCAATAACACTACATGGACCATTTTTGGACAACATATCCAAAAAGACGCTTCTTCCTGCACCCTGAGTCCCTCACTTCCCTGGGCTTCAGCTTTGTCATCTGTAAAAATGAATGGGTTTGACTAGATGGAAATAGACCACCCCTAGGCAAAGACAGTACATCAAAGGTGAGATGGGGAAGGAACCAGAAATGCAGATGAAATAGGGATAAAGTAGGTTTTATGTAGAAAGAGTAGTAGAAAGAGCCCAAGACTTGGAGTTATGGGACCTGGGTTTGAGTTTCCACTCCATCACTCACTAGCTGTGTGGCCATGAACAAGTAACTTCCCCCTCACTGTTCCTCAGTTTTCTCATCTGTAAAATGAGGGGGCCAACTAGATTGTCTTTAAGATCCCTTCTAGATGTAATATTGCATGACTAGGAGAACCAGGACAGAAGTCACTTAATCAGGATCCAGCAAATCAAGCAGTCACAGAGAAGAAAGATGGGTTGCCAAAGATCTATCATAGTCTCTGTGTGATTTTCCTTAATAGTAAGTTGGGGTGCATTGACCACACTCCCTTCTGTTCTTAAAGGGACTGCCTGGAATTTGGGACCTAGACAGAGAAGACTGCCCATACTCTGAAGGGAGGGGGGCATTTCAGTAGGTTTAGGCACCAAGCAAGTGATGCTTGTCAAATCATCTAACCTCTCAGCCTCTTTTCCTCATCTTTACAGTAAGGATAATAATACCTGCAGCATTTCCCTAACAAGGCTATTGTGAGGACTAAATGAGAGTGAAGTATGTAAAATGAGTCTCAAAAATTTATGTAAATGCCAGTTTTTTATTGTCCTCCCCTCCCCTCAAGAACAGAAGCTCCTTGAGGGCAAGGACTTTTTTTGGTTTAGCTTTAGAAGCCTTAACATTTTCTTCTCCCTTATCTCCATATGACTTTCTGGATTTTGATGCCATACTTCAGCTGCCATCTCACCCTGGCATTTCCCTGTACCATGCTGGCTACCTTTTCCCACTGGTGATTTCCTCCTGAGGCCTTCATTTTTGTAAGTTTGAGAGAGAGGGCACTAAACATGTGAGAGATTCCCAAAACCCCACTCCCCGCCCCCCTCCCAGGAGGAATCGGGAAGGGCTTCATGTAGGAGGCAGTGTATGAGATGAATAAAGGAAGAAAGGGATTCTATGTAGTAGAGACAGAGATAGAGGGAATTTCAGGCCTGGGAGTCAAGCAGACACAAAGGCATGGAGACAAGAGATGGAATGTTGTGTGAGAGAAACAGAAAGGCCAGTTTGGCTGGATTGTACCTTGCGGGAGAGGAGTAATGTCCGATGTAACTTGAAAGATAGGTCTGGGCAAGGTTGTGAAGGACTTGAAAAGCTAAACAGAGGAGTTAATATGTGATTCTAGAGACAAAAGGAAATCACTGGCACTTATTGAGTAGGGAGTAATACGGTCAGATCTGCACTTGAGGAAAATCACTTTGGCAGCTGTGTGGAGTCTGGACTGGAGTGGGGAGAGGTTTGAGGCAGGGAGACCAGTTAGGAGGCTGTTGCAATAATGTAGATGAGAAATGATGAGAGCCTGAACTGAAGAGGTAGCTGTGTGAATAGAAAGAGGGGTGGGATTGCCAGAGGTGCTGTAGAGGTAAAAATGGCAAGAGTTGATGTGTGGGGTGAAGAAGAGTGAGTGTAGAGGATACTCCCAAGGTTATAGACCTGGGAGACTGGAAGAGCTGCGGTGACTTTTGCAGATTGAAGTTAAATTTTGACTCATGATTTTATAGACGAAATCCATTGAAGAGTGGGACAGTTGAAGGAAGTAAAAGATATATATATATATATATATCTATGTATCTATGTATCTATCTATCTATCTATCTATCTATATATATCTAGAGAGAGAGAGAGAGAGAGAGAGAGAGACTTGGACATAGTTCCTGGCTCTTCCACTAACTTGTGTTTAACTTGAGACTCACTGTCTCAGCTCCTTTGGGGTTTCTGGAATGAGGTGATCTCTAAGGGCCTTTCCAGCTCTGGTTCTGTGCTTATATTCTAGGTTTTTCTCCTGCCCCCCAAAAAGATGACACTGTACTTAAGATAGTCTAGTCTCAGAGGCTGGCTGGATTTGTTGGCTTGGATTTTCACTCTTTATGCCATACAGCCCAAACCACTGTAGTCGGACCTGAGAAATACCAGAAACCTGATAGGGTTGGTTTTTTTTTTTTAATTCATCAGACCCCTACAAAATGGAAATATAAAAATGCAAACTCATGCTGTTCTCTTTCCGCTTCAGTCAGTATTTTCCAAACTGTCCCACATGTGAGACTGAAGTTTGTAGAAATGAACTGTATTTCAGCTTCTGACTTATTCATTTCCTCAAGCAAGTCAAAATTTAAACCTGTAGGGAGTACTTGAATTGTCAGGATAGCAGAGTGTAAAATGCTTCTTTTATTGCTGAAAGGTGTCATGATTTTGGAAATCCCTTTAGGATTTCAGTTCGTAATTTTGGATACTGTTACTTTCATTGCAAGAAGGGAAAAGAAAAGCCTTTCTACTCCTTTCATCTGTTTGCTGTTGGTCTATTGGAAGCATTTCCTTTGGGAGCATTCCCAAGATGCCGTAGAATTTCCAATTCAACACCTGATGTATAATAATCATTTTCTAAGTTGGTCTGCACCTGATGGGGAAACAGGGAATTTGTCCCAATAGAAATGTTAAGTTCATCCTCTGGAAATTGGACCAAAGTGAAAAATCTCAATTTTCTTCTACTTCTACCTACAAAGTGTTCTCATTTATAAAATATACAAAATCTCATACAATTCACTAATTCTTTTCCTTTATTTGCCGTCTCACATGCTGCTTAACTTTTTCCTCTACCAAGTTAGTGAGATCTTTTTGAGGAAAGATGACAAAAATAGAAATCAGTTAACTCTTAAACTTTTTTTGTGTCATGGACCCTTTGACAATCTGGGAAAGATTATGGACCCTTCTCAGAATCATGTTTTTAAATGCAAAAAAATAAAATGCCTAGGATTACAAAGGAAACCAAATATAATGAAATACAATTATCAAAATATACTTTTTAAAGTTCATGGACTCCATGGTAAGAACCCTTGATCTAACTGGTAGAAAGATCAAGAGGTAAGTGAATGGAGATCTTGGCTAAGTATATCTCAAGAATTACAGAATATGTACATACCTCATTGTGTTGTGGAGAGATGATCCAAGGTTTACCAAGGATATACTAATGAAATACAAACTTTGACAATTCCTACTAAGCTGGAAAGGATTTAAATATGGTTATGCTTGGTGATTGACAATAGTCTTTTGTCCAAGGACCAACTTAAGAGAAGCTCACCACCAGTGGATAAGGAGAAAATGAAGATGAGAAAAAAAAAACAGGAAATGAGTGAAAGAGTAAGCTCCTTGAAGGGATGGGTCTGGATGAGATCAAGAAAATAGGTAGAAGGGTTAACTTTGGTAAGGAGAAGGGCCACCTCTTCTTCTGAGATTGGAACATGGAGGAGAGAATGAGGGGTATAAAGAGGGATTTTGAGTTATGGATTTGGGGAGAAGAGGGAGATTGTAATGGAATGTGTCCATTTTCCTAGTTAGGTTCTCTAAGTAAGGGGGATGAGGTAGTTTAGGAGATATTAGGAGGGAGGAGGTTTGGGAGCAGTAGCTGTGGAATATGTAAAAGAGAATCAACCAGGGAATAATAAAAGGACTAACAAGTGTCAATCACTTGAGATTAGTTAATTAAATTATTTTAAATTATTTAGAATTTAAAATTTTTAAATGAATTTAAAATGAACCTGGTCAACAGTTTCATTTAGAAGCAAGTGAGTAGGAAAGTAGAGGGTGGATGGTTAGTATAACCCAGGATTGGTGTTTGGCTAAGTGTGACTGGTGGTAGGACTTGGGCAACGAATTTAAGGGTAGCTGATAATTGTGGAAACCTATTAAAAAACAACTTTTCTTTTTAGTTTTTCTAGAAATATTAAGAAATAATAATTTTCTCTAAAATCCTTTCCAGACTCCAGGGAAAAGACCATTGGAAAAGTGAGTAATAGGTTGAGGATAAAAAGGCCTTGAGTGAGGTGAATGGATTAATGGGTAGTCTCTTTATCCTTGAAGGGATTAGATTGGGATCCACCTTATGGAAAGTGCCCTCTTTTCTTTAGGGAAGCACTGTCACTCCAACCTATTCAACTAAGATTCTAATATAGATCTCTGGGTGGGACTCCACTGATTCCAAGGGTTGTCCATTGTTTCCTCGGGTTGTAGTACAAGAATAATAGAATGGCAATTTACTCAGCTTAGTTTCTCTCTCTGTCTCCCTCCCTCCCTCCCTCCCTCCTCCTCCTCCTGACAATAGTTTAGATTAATGATAAATTAAATAAAAATAATTTCTGACAGATTATTGTCTAAATGGGGAGTACAGTATTTCTACTGATAGTTTTTCTTCAACATAGTATATGGTTGAAATGGTCAATCACAGATAGGGACGAAAATGTGAAAGGAGTACATTTTCCCAGAAAACTGAAGAAACCTAGTATATCTATTATACACAACTACTACATTTTAAGATATTTTATAAATGGCTAGTCCTTATTGCATGTTCTTGGAGTTGGAAGGGACCTCATACTTCATCCAGTCTCAGTCATCCCTGAGCAGCAGCCCTTTTCACAACATACCTACAAGTGGTCATTTGACCTTCACTTGGGTGAAGACCTCTAATAGTAGAGAACTTGCCCCTTCTTAGAGCAGCCTATTCCACTTTTAGACAGCTGTAATTGTTATGAAATTTGAGAGCCTGAGGATTGAGCCTCTTAAAGAAAGAAGAGGATTTCCTGATTTAATAGAACATATTCCTTGGAGAAAGGAGATCATCCACATGGTTCCTGAACAGCCTCTTAGTAGGAGAACAAAGCCAGTGAATTATTTGGACCCTGCAAGTCTGAGAGGATCGGGGCAGCTTATTCAGCAGCCTCCAAGTGTGCTTGCCACAGGGTGAAACTAGGAGGTTGTGAGGAACTGTGTAGAGAGGGCCTTGTAGGAGGGCTAGAGATCTACTAGAATGTCACCGGTTTGCCCCAATATCCAGTTCTCTTCCAAGGGGGAGCTAATAAGCTTTTATGGGTCTATCTATTTATGGGCTCTTGTGAATCTTTTGTATTTTTTTCTATAGTGAAATTTTAAAGGCTGTCATACTCATAGACATTATTATCTTGAGTGCCTCTGTGGGAGCTGGGACCCTGTACATACATTTGTGGAAATGTAGACATGAGCCAGACAAGCTACACATAGAAATTTTTTTGGAGTAATTCTAAGTAAGATTAATGAGCCAAAGAGAGAAAACGACCTTCTTCTGGTCTGGTCCCCAGGAATGAGGATTCATTTAGGGTTCTGGGCCACAGGTTACAAGTGCAAAGGATGAAATTCGTACAGCACATGCATTGCTGTTAAATGGAGGATGGTTACCAGCTGCTTTCCATCTCCACTTTAGCTAGAAGAAGATGGGGTGAGTTTAAAGTTTTGGATGATCACTTCTCATATATAGGAGTTATTAAACATTTGAAAGCAGTTCACTGTGGAAGATCATTTTGTAGTAGAAAGAGCATTGGTATTGTAGTCAGAGGTCCTGAGTTTGGGTTCTGATTTTGCTATCTGTTACCCATGTTACTTTGGGCAGGTTCATATTTCTGAGAATCCTTCAAACGAGAAGGATGGACTACATATTCCTTCTCTCAACCTCATGCTCATTACAACTCTTCTAATAGGTGGTGCAGTTATTTGTTCTAGACGGCAATATAGCCTTGCTAATAGAACATTTTAGGGTCTTTTATTCCTTCCTTCTCTACCAACCTATGACACTTTCCAACTCTCACCATAATAATTTGTTATATGAGATTTATACAATTCTTTAATGTTTGAAAAACCTTTAACATACCTTTTCTTAATTGTATCCTTGTAACAACCCTGTGAGGTGTATTATTTTGTTTTATTTTTCAGTGGTTTTTAATCGTGTCCAACTCTTTGTGACCCCATTTGGAGTTTTCTTGGCAGAGATATTGAAGTGGTTTGCCATTTCCTTCTCCAATTCCTTTTACAGATGAGGAAACTGAAGCAAACAGGGTTAAGTGACTTGCCCAGGGTCACATGGCTAGTAAATATCTGAGGCCAGATTTGAACTCAGGAAGATGTCTTCCTCTCGAGCTGGTACTCTGTCCACTGTGCCTCACAGGTATTATTTTCCCCATCTTAAAGATGAAGAAACTGAGGCTTAGATACCTCAAATAAGAGGTGGAGTGATTTGCCCATTGTGACACAGATAGTAAATGTCAGAGGTGAGATTTTTAACCTCTTTCTTGCTCTGTTACTTCATGCACTATCACCATATCACCTCTACCATCCAGATCAGAAGTGCATAAGCACATATATTACAGAAGGGTGGAGGGGAGAAAATGCTTCCTTTTCATATCCCAATCTAAATAGGTTTATATTGGGTTAGATGATAAAGTGTTCAGCTGTGGCTAGTGTTTTGAAAACCCATGATATCATGTGTATGATGGCGGTGGTAGCTGCATAGTCAAATTGGAGGAGGCATTATCTGCCCCATCCCCGAGTATAACCCTTTGGAGGACCTCCCTCTTTGGGTTTATTCAAGCCTAGCCTCCTCTCTGTGTGACCGGAAACCAAGTTTAGAGACTTATAATTTTCTCTTCATTGAAATATATATTTAATTTTAGTACAAAATAACTGGTGGAATATTTTCCTTAGGATAAGCTAAAATTTGAATTCACAAAGAGATTTAAACTGCTCTTCTCTAAACTATGAAAATTAGTTCACTTTTTGGCAAACAGCCAAGATGAGAAACTTCAGCTGAAAAGATAATTATCTTGAAAAGTTAGGAAAGAGTCAGTGATGATGGAAAAGAAGCTGTCTCAACCATAACCAGCTAATGAGTAAATGCTGGAAAGTTTGAAAAGGGGAAAGAGCACAGGATGGGTAAGCCATCAATGAAAGACGATTGGAAATGAGCCTGTTTCAGGAAAAGAGAAACTCCTTTGTGACTTCCCAAAAATTGCAACTTATAAGGTAAATGGTTGACCTGGCCTTTAATTGGTCATGGTATTTTTATCAGTGTCCTTTAAGGAAAATCTGGGAGCACAAACAATACATGTGTTTCCTCCTTGTCCCTTTAGAGACTTGTGTCCAATTAATTACTGGATCCTTATGTACTTTTTCTAAGCAAAGAATTTTTCAAGCCAGAGCTGCTAATATTCTTTAGAAGTTCAACCCTCTTCACAATTGCAACTTCCTTCAGGATGTACACACATCCGCTAGCTATCACTATTGGACTTTGAAGCCATTGGCATGTAAATTTGGCTAGTTCTTTAAGTAATAGATTGTTGCCAGAGGAAAATGGTGGTGAATAGTATTCAATTGGAAGAAAGTTTCCAGCTCCTGACCTGGTGTTGACTGTTTTGTTTGAGATTGAGACCTGAATGACTTCCAACTTCAATAGCTTTTCGTCCTTTTCTTCTCTCTTCTCACAGCAATAAAGTGAACAGAGTTACTGGTGAATATGATCCCATAAATAGCCACAGCTGTGAACACTTGCAAAACAACAAGAGTAGGGGTGAGATTGGAGGTAGGGTTGACTGTTCCATTTGCAAGGGAACTAATGCACCCATGCTCCAGGCATGTTTGGAAAAGTCCAGGATATTTCATTCCAAACTAATTTTTTTCCCCAGATTTCCTCAGAGAGTGTTTTTTACTCCCTTCAAAGTTTTTTTTTTCTTTTTTTTTTAAGAGAAAAATATGTGGTGTGATGGGTAAGAACACTGGATTTGGAGTCAGGGGACCTGGATTCGAATCTCTCTCTGTTACTTAACCCATAGTTGTGACCCTGAGCAAGTGAGGTCCCTTCTCAGGACTTCATTTTTCTTATCTCTTTAATAAGGGTATTGTACTGGATCCCACCAGTCCCTTCCAGTTTTAAATTCTCTGAATCTATGGATATTTTGAGAAACTTACAAATTACAAATAATGCTCAAAACAGCAAAAAATAACAGTGACAACCAAATAACCCCCAGATCCTGAATTCACTTTTGAGAATTTGGAAAAACAATTCCTTCCAGCAATGAACTTAAACCTCTATATAATAAAGAGAATTTATATGGGATATAAAGAGGAATATATAAAGAAAGAAGTATAATTTCTACCTTTTCTGTCTCATGATTATGAACTGCTACTTTTTAAGATCGAGAACACATATAGCATTGAAGAGAGGATGTTTAAAAATATATATTATAAAATAAAATCTTTATTATTGTTAATCTTTTATGTTTTACACTGTGTATAGGGCTTGCAAAGTATTTTCCTTTCCTTACAGCAAGCCTATGAGGTAGCAAGCCCAAGTGTTACCTCAGTTTTTTTAGATAAGGAAACTGAGACTCAGGGCCTAAGGACCTTGGCAAGGGTCAGCAAGGACCTTGCTAGCCTCAGCTCCCTATCCCTGGATTTATTCATGGAGAACATGGAACAACTCATCTATTGGGGTAATGTGTGTGGAATTCTGGAATTAGCTGATTAGGTGGGTGGCAGGAGTAGACAATAATGAGGTCTCATCCTGCCCTAGGATTCTATAATTCCAGATCCCTGAAGCCCCACTGGAGGCTTCCCTTTGCTTATGTATAGGATGAGAGCTGCTGAAACAGGTGGGAGGGCATTTCGGAAGTTTTTCTTGGATCCCTAGAATTGAAATTCTTTCTATGAGAGAAATTGCATCTCTTCCTGGAACACTACCACCTATGGAGTCAAGCACATGGGTTTTTTAAACTAAATATAGCAGTGCAAAACAAAAAGGAACAGAAGCAAAGATTTTCTTATTCAAGTACAACTAAAGAGTGAATTTAAGAAGGCAGATAAAAGCAAATTGCCTGAGCTGGAATTTGGCCAGGCATTTGGGGTATATACCTTTAAAGCTTTTTCTGGAAAGACAAAACAAAACAAAACATCCTGGGAACTTTTAGTTACTCTGACTTTACATTTGAAACACAGCATTTCTGGAGGCACCATGGTACAGTGAAAAGGCATTTGAAATCAGAGCCCTTAGGTTCAAATCCTGGTTCTGCTACATATGGGTCCTTGGGTAAGTCATTTAAATTTGCAGGGGCCGCAGGCCCCTCATCTATAAAATGAGGGGGCTGAAATAGATTACCTTTAAGAGTCTTTCCAGTTCTAAACCTATGACTCGATTTTCACCCATATCTAACACCAAGAAGCATTAATTAAGCACCTTCAATTGCCAGGCAGTATGTTAGGTAGGACAGCTATGTGGCACCAAAGATAGAGCATCAGGCTGGGAGCCAGGAATACTCATCTTTCCGAGTTCAAATCTGGCGTTAGACACTTACTAGCTGAGTGACCCTAGGCAAGTCACTTAACCCTGTTTGCTTCAGTCTTAGCCACCTGGCTAAGACATTGTTCCGTGTAGGCAGGGTTCTGTTATCATGGAGCACCTAACCAATGTCCGTTGTTGACTCTTCAAAGGGAGATGGAGTTATTCTTTAGAAACAGAGAACCTTAGAGTTGGAAGAAATTTTAGAGGGCAGCTGGTTCAATCAATCAACAAGCATCTATTAAGCACCTACTGTGTATTGGAGATACAAAGATGAAGATGAAATAGTCCCTGCCTTCTAGGAGCTTACACACTATCAGACTAACATTGCAGTGTGGGAGTTCTTTCTATGTGTTCCTGATAGATATACATCTCACCTCTGCTTGAAACACATCCAGAGACAGGGGGAGGGCTATGTCGGATGACAACCTTTTCTGCTTTTAGCTTTCATTGTTAGGAAGGTTTTCTTTGGATATGAAGCAAAATAATTGAGGTAGGGGTAGTATAGCAGAAAGAGCACTAGATTTAGAGTCAGAAGCCTGGGTTTGAATCCTGACTTTATTGTTTATTACTAATGTGACCCTTAGTAAGTCACTTAAAGTCTTCTGAGCCTCCTATTTCTCTGTAAAATGAACGAGCTTGATTTGATTAGGATTCTTAACTCAGGGTGAGGGAAGGTTGATGGACCCCATGGATAGATTTCAGTGAGTCTGTGAGTTTGTTTGGAGAAAGAATTGCATCTTTATTTTCGCTAATCTCTAACTGAAATTCAGCATTTGCTTCAATTATGAATTTAAAAAACCCAGAACAACAATAGCTTCTCCTTCTGAGAAGGGGTCCATAGACTTGACCATGCAGCCAGGGATATCCATAACACTAAAAAAGGTGAATAGCCACTGGACTAGAGGATCTTTAAGCTCTCTTCCAGCTTTTACATCTGTGATTCTATGATTACATGAGCCCTAACATCCCATCCATCTCTAAATCTGATGAGACTTCACCTTCTTGGAATTTCTAACCCTTGCTCCTAGTCCTGTCCTCTGAAGCAACATAGACATTTTTCCTCCTTCTTCCAGTAATCCGGTCCCTTTATAAATCTTCTCTTTGCCAGGCTAAAAGTATTGCTCTCAATATTTTCATCTCCCTCTTCAGGCTACCCTTTAGTTTGTTGATGTCTCTGTGCCGCACGAGTGTTGGTTGGAGGAAATGGGGATACTGAGCTTTGGACAGAGTTGTTAGCGATAACTTCAAGTAAAGGAATTGCTTGGCTCCAGGTGGCAGGACCAGGAGAACTGAGTAAAAGTTTCAGAGAGGCATATTATAAAGCTTAATCTAAGAAAATGAACACTTTCTAGCAATGACAGCTACATAAATGGAACAGATTGGCTTTGGGAGGTAGTGAGCTCTCTAACACCTGGAATCAAAGTTAGTGTGATATAATAATGGATTAACTGTTGCAGTCAGGAGGTTTAGTGTTGAATCCCTTCTTAGACACTAACTAGCCATGAGACCGTGAGCAAATCACTTAGATTCCCACAGCCTCAGTTTCCTCATCTATACAATGGGGATAATGATACTTGTACTACTAATAATAGAGTTTTTTAAACTAAACCAGTTTTTTAGTTTGTAAAGTGTTTTACCAAGTAGAAAAAAAAAACAACTGTCCACATTTGTCATCTCATCTCATCTCTTTTCAACCCTTTGAAATCTGGCTTCCTACCTCCTCACTGAACTGAAACTACTCTCCAAAGACACCAGTGATATCTTAATTGCCAGATCTGATGGTACTTTCTAAACCTTTATTCTTCTTGACCTCTCTGCAACCTTTTATAGTTTATCACTCTCTTTTTCTGGGTAATATTGCTAAGGTTTCATGCTGCTACTCTCTCTTGGTTCTCCTTCCACTTGTCTGACTGATCCTTCTCAGTCTCCTTTTCTAGATTGTCGTGGAAAGGAAGGAAGTAAGCATTTATATAGCACCTGCTATGTGCAGCACTGTACTAAGTGCTTTACAAATGTTATCTCATTTAACCCTCATAACAACCTAAGGGTAGGTGCTATTATTATCCCCACTTTACAGTTGAGGAAACTGAGGCAAACAGAGGTAAATGACTTACCTCAGGTCACACAATGTGTGAGGCAGGTCTTCCTGACTCTAGGGCAGCCAGGTGGCACAGTGGATAGAGTGCCAGGCTTGCAGTCAGGAAGACTCATCTTCCTGAGTTCAAATCTGACCTCAGATACTTACTAGCTGTGTATGACCCTGAGTGAGTTACTTAACCTTGTTTGCCTCGGTTTCCTCATCTGCAAAATAAGCTTGAGAAGGAAATGGCAAACCACTGCAGTATCTTTGCCAAATAAAACCCCAAATGGGGTCACGAAGAGTCAGATGTAACTGAAAATGACTCAACAACGATAACTTCCTGACTCCAGGCCCAGTGCTCTAACCATTGGGCTATCCTCTGTGTATGTACTCCAAGATTCTATCCTGGGCCTACTTCTCTTCCCTCTGTATATTTACTCACTTGGTGACTTCATTGTCTCCCATTTATCATCTCCATGCAGAGGACTCCCAGATCCATCTCTCCTGAGTTCTAGTCCTGCATCACCAACTACCTATTTGACATTTCAAATTGGATGTCCCAGAGGCATCTCAAACTCAACATCAATCAAACGAAACTAGTTATCCCCTCACACCCTATCTTTTTCCAAACTTCCCTGTTTAATCAGAAGTACCCTCATGCTTCTAGCCATCTTCATTTAGCACTTTGGAATAATTCCTGGCTTGTTACTCTCTCATTCTACAGGCGCCAAGTCTTGTTGATTCTACCCCCTCATCCATTGTATCTTTCCTCTTGTTTGCACTAACATATCACACCCCAGATTGGGTCATCTCTTGTCTGGCCCGTTGTATTGGCCTCCTCGTTGGTTTCCCTGCCTCACGTCTCTTCCCTCTCCTATCCATCTTCTGGTGTTCCTAATGCGCAGGTTTGACCAGGACACTCCCCCAGTTCAAGAAGCTGTAGGGCTCACTGTTGCTTCTAAGATCAAATACAGTTTTGTTTTGTTTTTTGGTTTGCCCTCCCCAACCTTTGAAGCTCATCTCAAATGTCATCTTCTACATGAGATTCTTCCTTATTATGTAGTTATTCATGGCTCTTCCCCTCCTTCCCTTGCTTCCAACAACAACTACCTTATGTACTTAGATACACATGCTTTCTTTCCTGACAGAACCTAAGTTTCTTGAGAGAAGGAACTACTCACTTTTTGTCTTTGTATCTCCAGGGTCTGGCAGTATCTGATACGCAGCATACACTTATGGGCATGTGGATTGATTGATCTCCCTTGAACCTCAAAATGACCCCTATGATTTAAGTACCATAGGTATTATTACTCTTTGAACTGAGGACCCTAGAGGTTAAGTGACTTGCCCGTGTTCATTCAGCTAGTGAGTGCCAGAGGCAGGATCTGAATCAGGGTCTCTCTGACTCCAAGTCCGGCACTTTATTCATTGTACGTACCATGCTGCTTCAACCTATTTCACAGGGTTTTTGTTAGGAAACGACTTTGCAAATCTTAAAGCACTATATGAAGGTGAACCTTTAAAATTATTCGGGTGCAGATTGGATGATGTAGAGGCCATTCCTGCTCAGGTCCAGGTGGGACTTGATGGGCTCAGAGGTTCCTTCCAATGAAGGCATTATGATTCTGTGACTCTTCAGATGTGGTTCCCAGAAATGGATGCAATACTCTTGATGTGGTCTGATGAAAGTACTGGGGAATTCAGGTCTGTTGTTCAGAACTCTGGTCAGGCACCATATCTAGATTATTATGTCTATCTCTGAGCACATGCACATGACTAACAAGTGTGCCTTTTATGCCTTTATCCATATTTTTAATAGAAACATTGAACAAGACACAGCCAAGGTCATAGACCTATGGCATGCCACTAGAACCCTCTTTCCAGGTTGATATTAATCCATTATTCACAGATCATTAGGCTTTTCTACTAGCTTCAAATCCACCTAACTATACCCAACTCATATCTATCTGCAAGGGTATCATAGGCTCAGTTTCTCTTTCTATAAAATGGCTGTAATAATACTTTTACTACCCACTTCATAGAGGGGTAGAGAGAAAAATGCTTTGTGAATGTTCAAGCAGGCTAGAAATGTTTGTTGTGGTTACTGCTGTTTTGCTTATTCATGGAGTCACTGAGAGACCTAAGCCTTTCTGGTAGCTTTGTTTTGCTTCAGCGTTGCTGTTTTTGAAGGGGATTTTGAAAAGATTTCCTCCCTTGTGACCTCTGTGCCAGGGAGGAGGCAGCATGATGCACATAGAGAGCCTGGTTTAGTAACCAGAGGACGTGGGCTCATTTCCTGGCTTTGCTATTTATTACCTACATGACCTTGGGCCAGTCACTTACCCTCTTTAGGTCCTAGTTTCCTCATCTGTAAAACAAAGGGGTTTGTACTAAATGACTTCAGAGGTGCCTTCCAGCTCCAAACCTATGATTCTGTGATCCTACCTTGGATCATGAGACTGAGAGCTGGAAAGGACCTTCGTGATTACCTAGTCCAAGCAGATAGTGAAACTGAGGACCCAGAGAGGTGTGGTGATGAGAGACTTTGTCTAGTGCCTTGCTGAAACGAAGATAGATACTCCAGCCAAATGGGGTAATGTCCCTAGAACACTGTCCCTATTCATCTATGTTAAATCGGTCAACTTCCAATTCTATCATTGCCTCTCTGATGAGGGATGGCTCTTGCGGAGGCTGCTAATATTTCTTGGAGAACACCCATGCAGGTGGATGCTCAGGCCCAACTGCTTATCTGATGAAAAAATCTGATGGGAGTGTAGCCTTAGGTAATGGTGGGCTCATCACATTCCATTAATACTGTGACCCAGCCCAGAAGTTTTCTTCCTCTACAGTAGATAGTGATCAGCTTTTCATAGAAACAGAAGCTGATGAAACTCAACAGGTTTCTCTGTTTCTAAACTGGCTTTGTAGCTCTTCTTCTAAAGACAACAAAGACCCATTTAGGGAAATAAAGTAAGTTTTCCTTTCTCTTCCAAGGGAAAAGAAAAATGTAAAAACTGCCAGAAATCCCTCCTAGCTATATCTCACCAAAAAAATCTCTCAAATCTCCTCTCCACTCCTGCTGTCTGCCACTTTTCTCTTCAAAACCTCATCTCTTCTCTCCTAGGCTATCGTAGTCATCCAAATGTTTCCACCTCTAGTCTCTCCTTACTGTCGACTCCCATCCCCCCACCCCCATCTGTGTTTGACCAATCTCTTAAATTCTTTCAGTGGCTCCCAATTTCCTTGTCTTAAATAAACTTTAAGCTTTTTATTCTGGCATTCAAAGCTCTCTACAAACTGAATCCAACCTACTTCTTAAACCTTATTTCATGCTGCTTTCGTTTGTGTATTTTATTGCCAAGTTGAATCAATCAATCACTTAACAAACTTATTAGGCACCTGTAGTGTCTGCCCTCAGGAGCTCACCATAACTAAACTATCCTCTGTTCCGGTTTCATCTTGATCTCCCATCTCTGCATTTCCTGCAGAAGTCTCTCTTCCCCTGTTTCCATCCCCATCTGTTAAAGTCTTTTCTTTCTTTCATGTCCAACTCTAGTGCTACCTTCTCCATGGAGCCCGCCCCCCGCCCCAGGTGAAAATGAGCTCTGTTTTCTGACATTTTTCATAGCACCTCTCCTTTGACTTTATCACACTCTCCCTTATATCAAAGTTATTTCCTAAGTCTTATTTCTGCTCTCAGTTAGATTGCAGGCTCCTTATGAGAAGGCTCTGTGCTATGTCTGTCTTTGCATGCTCAGTGCCTAGCATAGTGTCTTATACTTTGCAAGTGCTTAGTAATATGTGCTGAGCTAAATTGCATGACGGCACCCTGCCTTGAACTTACTTGTGTACACATCTGGAAGAGCCTTCCTTGGAAAAAGGCACAAGGCCTCATTTGTTTTCCTGTCTTTCCTATCACCTAGCATGATGCTTCTGCATGTAATGTGCGCTTAATAAATGATAAACAGATTACTAGGGAAGGGGCCTGTTTCCTCACTGGACAGATAAATTATAAGGGATGGAGATAGGGCCTGGATCTGTGATTTCCTTAGTCTGGGGATCTCCCAGATGAGGAAACTTCCTCTACCAAAGTGGGATGGCCTCTTCTTGCAACTCGTAGTCTTAGAGAGTTGTCTAGAGCACTAAAAGGTACATGACTTGTGCAGGGTGACACAGCCAGTATATGTCAGAAGAGGATAACTAAGAAAGGAAGAAAGAAAGAGAAAGAAAGGAAAGAAGGAAGAAATGAATAAATGATTTTAAAAAATATTCCTTAAGCACAGGTCTGTCTATGCCATTGTACCCTGCTCCAGTGGCTCCCTAGTGCCTTGAGGACCAAATACGCATTCCTGTTTGACATTTAAAACCCTTCACATAGTCCACGGTCCAGCCAAATTAGCCTGTTTGCTGTTACATACAAAATTCCATTTCCCTACCTATGAGCTTTTGAGTAGCACCACTATGCCTAACATCCTCACCTCTGCTGCTTAGAATCATTTATCTAGATTTGGAAGGGACCTCAGAGGTCTAGCCTAATGCCTTCATTTTACAAATGAGAAAACTGAGACCTATAGAAGTTAAATGACTTGCCCAATGTCACACGAGTAGAAATTTACACTCAGACCCCAGGATTCTCTTCATTGTACCACACTGTCTCACTAAGTTTCCTCTAAAGTTCAGCTCAAATGCCACTAGAAACCTTTCCTGACCCTCCCAGATACTAATGCTTCTTTCCTTGCAACAATGATCTTGTATGTGTGTGTGCGTGTATGGATGCACATGTTTACTCATAGGTATGCATATATATCTGAAGAAGGAACTTATCTATACTAATATTTGAGGCCTTCTAAAGGCAACTTGGCATAATGAACAGAATACTGAGCTTAGGGTCTGGAAGATTTAGGTTCAAACCAGATCCTTCTTCAAAATTTACTAGCTATGTGACCCTGGGCAAGCCACTTTATTTCTGCGTCTAAATCATAGATCTGTGTTAGTAGAGAGGATTCCCACAACTTGAATCGAAGATCCTGTAAGTACTCTCCTATTCCTACATATCAGGCCTTGGAGAAAAAGAAAGAAACTGAACGTGGAGTTTCTCCCACAATGGATAGGTGGTGTTGAGAATTCAGCTAGAGAACAAGATGCATTGTAGGCCAGAATCACAGAGACCTGGGAATGACAGACTAGAGAAGAAGGAGAATGTGCATTCTTTCATCTGGGATCAAAAATAGTGTTTAGTGCTTATTCAGTATTTTTCACCGTCAACCTAATTTGCAAACAATAATTTAACAACTTAAATTTTATTGAAGAATTGATAAATGACTCTTTTAATGAGTGATGATAAAGTTTTGGCACTCAGAGTCCCATGGTATTTTGACTGTAATTTCTGTTTTCAGTAATGAAACACACTTAAATTAGTATTGTGATGAGCACAATTCACATTTTCTAATTAGGAACTGCAATTCTGTTTCCTGGGGTGGGTGGATTGGGAGCATGAGGAGAGAATTGGGGTCAAGGCCAGCTTGACCTAGCAGAAAAGAACTCTAGATTTGAAACCAGAAGAACTGGCTCTGTTTCTGTCTGTCATCATGGGCAAGTCACTTTCCCTCCCTGATTCTCAGTTTTCTCATCCACAGAGTGGATGATCTGGACTTAGCCTGTCTTTTAAGATGGAAATGATAGATATGGTTTGTATTCCTTCATAAAGTACTTCATATTCTCTTCTCCTTTGATAAACTGTATAGCATCTCAAGAAAGGCAACTTGGATGTCAAAGAGCTTTGAGGATTAGTTCAGGAACTGAGTATATTTAGCCTGGAAAAGACTGAGAGGGACTGTCTCAAAGATAACTGTCTTAAAGAATTTGAAGGGCTATTATGGGAGGAAATAGACATTAGGAACAGCGTGTGTGTGTGTGTGTGTGTGTGTGTGTGTGTGTGTGTATGTGTGTGTGTGAGAATTTACAGAGATGCAAATTTAAGGGGAAACTAGCTACCCAGACAGAATGTAGTTCCTTGGATGATAGTAAGTTCCCCTTGTTAGCGTTCCTTAGGTAGAAGCTGAATGACCACTTATCAATATGTCATTGTGGGTATTTTTGGGGGTTCAGGGTGGGATTGTGGTCAGACCATAATGTTGCTGAAGTCCTTTACAACTAAAATTCTGAGATTCTGAGATAAGATGATCTCTAAGATCTTTTCTAGCTCTAAAGTTCTATAATTTTATGATCTCCAATGATCAAGATTCGTTGGAAGAGATGACAACAAAAAGTATGCTGTTCAGTGACCCCCGCACCCCCATAATAAGTATAAGCAGTGCACAAAATGGTGTGATGTGTGCTTGCCAAAAGTGTTTGCCAATGTGATAGAAGAGATTTAGGGAAGAGTCTAGGGTTGAAGAAGGAATCCTGACATATCCTCCAGATGTTTCTCTTTGTGGATGAAGTGATATGATTGTGTCAAGCCTTATGATGTTACAGAACCTCCTGGAAGAGATATGTAATCATTCAAAGGAATTCAGTTTGTCCAGTTACACAGGAAAGACCAAGTGGATAAAGCATGTCTACAGATTTCAACATGAATTTTAATGGACACCCTTATCCATCAGTATGTATATCTCAGACAGAATGTATGAATGATGGATAGACAGCAAATTGGACCTAGATTTGAAGAGAAGGGAAAGAGTAGGTTTGAATGCCCTTGTGAAATTGCATAGCTCTGTTGACCCCAAACTTCTTGTGAACAAAGAGGTCCATCTTTTAAATACTAATATTTTGCCAGTATTGCTCTATATTATACAACTGCCTCTGAAGATCTGAAAATAGATATTACCTAGAGGGCAGTGGAGAGGTGTATGATGGCAGACTGTAGCACATAGCTAATAAGGAACTTGGAAGGAGAGTAGGAGTAAAAGACATTGTTAAAGGATTGTATAACAGGAAGAGAAGGTGGGCTGGTGATGTGGCAAGAATGATAACAGGTAGACATCAAGAGCACTCCATTGGTATCCTTGCAATGTCTGAAGAAATTTAGAAAGGTCTCCAGTATGTCAAATGGACCCCCTGGGAGGACATGTACAGCATTTACTCAGGATAGGTGCGCATGAATCGTTGTGGTTGGTCTTGTTGAGAAGAACTCCTGAGTTGAGGAGATCACATACACATTTGATTATTTGAATATAAGCTTCTACAGTAGGTGGAGTAGGCAGATGATTTAAAGGTCTCTGAAAAACCTCCCTGCTTAAAGCATTCTTTCCTAAATAACTACTCTGGTGCCTTTACTTCCTACCTTCAGATTTTGTCCTTCAGACTAAGGGGTTGTGCCTTCTGAAGGTTCCTGCTGAAATGCAAATGTGTCACTTGGGAGGGTTTGGCATGTTAACTCATCACTATCCATTAACACATTAGCTCAAATGGGTTTATCTGTGATTTAGCTGGTGTCCTTAAAGGAGAGAGACCAAAGATAGGTTTTGGAGAAAGGAATAAATGAAAATAAATGAAAAAAGCATTTGTTAAATGCTTATTACATGCAAAGTATTGAGTTTAGTGCCAGTGATACAAATAGAGGGAGACCACACATATAAGGGGTTTCAGCTATGTAAAGAACAGTGCTGTCAGGGCTGGGGTCTAGAGCAGCTAAGAGGTGACAACAATGGAGAGGCATCTATGTTGACAAAAGGGAATATTGGATAGAATGTTAAACTTGGAGTCCATGAGTTCTGGGTTTGAATCTCATCCCAGAAACTTACAAGCCATGTGGCCTTGGGCAATTCACTTAACCTCTCTTGACCTGTTTCCTCATTTCTAAATGTAAGAGATAAACTTCACCTCCAGGGTGCCCAGTAGCTGGAAACCTTTCATCCTTTGAACACAGAGCACCTAGCCCTGACAAAGTGGTTACTAATACAGGAGAGGGGAATTATGGTTACCTCGCAGTTTAACATGAAAGGGCCAGGACACAATCATAGTACTTGGTATTTTTTTTTAAAGATCATGTAAAAGAAAGATCATATGTAAAAGATCATATAAAAAGAAAGGATGCAGTTAAAACTGCAGGTCAAAACAACATTTTAGGTGACTTTGCAGCTTAATGAACTTGATAACACTTTCAGTTTTCTTAGTTGGGTTATTTAAAGACCAACAAATAGGTTTTTATGGTGAAGCTATATAATGCATAGATTTTGAAGCTGCAGTAAACCGGGCTTCTGGAATCCTACAGAGCTGTGATTTAGGAAGGTCACAAGATAGGAAAATGAATGAGTGTTAGAGTATTCCAGATATGATTCAGGCTTGAATAAGGATTTTATTAAGAGAGTGAAGGTTCTTGGAATTTCTTATTCTTTAGATAGTGGTAAGTGGAACTATTGAGTTGAGATACACACACACACACATATAAAGAGGCATAATAATAATTGCTAGCATTTTTACAGTGCTTGAGGTTTGCAAAGTGCTGTACATAAGTCTTGCAGACTTCTCTCATCATTATCATCATCACTACCACCACCACCACCATCATCATCATCAATGGCTGACATTTAAATAGCACTTTAAGTTGCAAAGCACCATACATATAGTTTTTCATTTGATCCTCACAACAACCATCTGAAGTAAGTGCTATTATTATCCCAGTTTTACTGAAGAGGGAGCCGAGGCTAAGGTTAAGTGACTTGCCCAGGGTCACACATCTAGTGCATGTCTGAGGCAAGATTTGAACTCAGGTCTCCTTACTCCAAGTCAAGGAATCAATCCACTACACCACTTGTATTAGACTGTCAGAACTAGAAGGGCCCTGTGTGGTGTGATTGAAAGATCACTGGATTTGGAGTTAAGGGGTAATAGGTATATGTGCCATCTCTGTTACTTATTATCTTTGTAACACTGGGTAGGCCAGTTTTTCCTGTTGTCCTCATTCTCCTTATCTATAAAATGATGTTAGATTATATCTGAGTTGTCTTCTAGCTCTAAATCTTATGGTCTAAACCCAAATCCTTCATCAAGTGAGATAACATAAAAAGCTTTTTTTTTTTTTCACCTTCAGTAATTATGTAGATGTCAGATATTATTTTACTGATGAGGAAGCCAGGGGTTTTTATTTGGAGGACTGTTCTAATGTGTGACAGGACCTGAGTCATGGATATAGAAAATGTTTTTTAGCATTTTTTTCCCCTCTCTTGAACAGAAGTCTTTGAAGCATCCAGATATAGCAGGTTGTAACATATCTATGTATATTTTTTAAAAGTGTATTTCTGGGAATAATGCTCAAGGCTGTTAGGGGAAATGATGCTGTGAAGGAAATGGGAAGACGTAAGTAACATAGGCCAGAGGAAGGAGCGATGAATTTGCAGTCAGAAGACCTGGCTTCGAATTTCAGCTTTGCTACTTGCTCTAAGAGTGATCTTGGGCTTGTCACTTTCTTTCTCTGGGCTTCATATTTACATTTCCGTCTAGGCTGACATTTTACAGGGTTGGACTGGAGGATTTTGAAGGTCCCTGCCAAGCCTCAAGCTGCTCTCCATTAAGTTGAGCAGGGATTTTGGTAGATGTAGGATCCCTAGACTGTAAACTCCTTGAGAACAGGGACTGTCCTTGATCTATTTTTGTGTCCCCAGTGCTTAGCACAGTATCTGGCATATGTTGTCGTGTAGTTGTTTTTCAGGCATGTCTGACTCTTCATGACCCCTTTTGGGGTTTTCTTAGCAAAGATACTGGAGTGGTTTGCCATTTCCTTCTCCAGCTCATTTTTCAAATGAGAAAACTGAGGCAAACAAGATTAAGTGACTTGCTCAGGGTCTCATAGCTAGTTAAATGTCTAAGGCCAGATTTGAACTCAAGAAGATGAGTGTTCTTGACCCCAGATCTGGCACACTATGCACTGTACCATCTAGCTGCCATGTATATCTGGCACATAATAGGCATTTAAAAATATTTATTAAATGAAGGAATGAAAAGTAAGGTCATAAAGGTGGTGTCTTTTTTTTTTTTTTTTTTTGGCTAGGCAATGGGGTTAAGTAACTTGCCCAAGGTCACACAGCTAGTAAGTGTTAAGTGTCTGAGGCTGAATTTGAACTCAGGTCCTCCTGACTCCAGGGCTGGTGCTCTATCCACTGTACCACCTAGCTGCCCCCTCCCTTTTTTTTGTAAATAGCATTTTATTTTTTCCAATTACATGTAAAGATGGTTTTCAACTTTCATTTTTATAAGATTTTGAGTTCCAAATTTTTTCTTCCCCTTTCCAAGATGGCAAGCATTTGATGTAGGTTATACATGTGTGATCATGTAAACTTATTTCCACATTAGTCATGTTGTGAAAGAAGATTCGGAACAAAGAGAAAAGCCACAAAAAAAAAACGACAAAAAGGTAAAAATAGTATGCTTTGAACTGCATTTAGACTCCACAGTTCTTTCTCTGGATGTGGATAGCATTTTACATCATAAGCCTTTTAGAATTGTCTTGGATCATTGTGTTGCTGAGAAGAGCTAAGTCAATCACAGTTGGTCATCATACAATGTTATGTTACTATGTACAATTCTGCTCATGTCGCTCAGCATCAGTTCATGTAAGTCTTTCTAGGTTTTTCTGAAATCTGCCTGCTCATCATTTCTTATAGCACAATAGTATTCCATTATATTCATTTACTACAACTTGTTCAGTCATTCCCCAGTTGATGGGCATACCCTCAAGTTCCAATTCTTTGTTACCACAAAAAGAGCTACACTAAATATTTTTGTACATGTAGATCCTTTTCCTTTTTTTATGATGTCTTTGGAATACAGAGGGATACAGATGTAGAAGTGGTATTGCTGGATCAAAGGGTATGCACACTTTGATTGCCCTTTGGGCATAGTTCCAAATTGCTGTCCAAAATGGTTGGATCAGTTCACAACTCTACCAACAATGCTTTAATGTCCCACTTTTCTCACATCTTCTCCAACAGCCAATCTGATAGGCGTGAGGTAGTACCTGAGAGTTGTATAAAGATGGTATCTTGAGGGGGGCAGCTAGGTGGCACAGTGGATAGAGCACCAGCCCTGGATTCAGGAAGACCTGAGTTCAAATGTGGCCTCAGACACATAACATTTACTAGCTGTGTGACCCTGGGCAAGTTACTTAACCTCATTGCCTAGCCAAAAAAAAAAAAAAGAAAAGAAAAAGGAAAAGATGGTATCTTGAAGGGAGAAAGGGAAAAGTGAAAGGATATCCAGGATTCAACCTCATTCCTCCTAGAGTAAAAAGTGTTTTTAATTTGATATTTAATTTCAGAGAATTCAGTCAAAGCAAGTTGAAGCAGGAACAAAATGTCCTTTTCCATCTAAGGGGAAAGCAGTAAGAGGCAGTGTGATGTTATGGAAAGGTCATTACACTTTGACTCAGGAGATCTGGGTTTGAGTTCCAATCCTGGCACTTACTGGCTGTGTCATTTATCAGTTGATCAGTAAGCATTTATTAAGTGGCTGCTATATGCCAGGCACTGTGTTAGATGTTAGAGATACAAAGTAAAAAAAAAAAACCCAAACAGTTCCTGTCCTCAAGGATATTATTTTATTGATGAGGAAGCTCATTATATTCTGTAGGAGGAGTCAACCTGTACATAGGTAGATACAGAGTACATATAAAAAAGATACAAGGTAGTTTGGGGGAAGATGGTGGTACTAGAACTAGGGGGATCAGGGGAGTCTTCATGATGGTTGTGCTGAATTTTGGAGGAAATGAGGAATTCTAAGAAGGCTAAGGTAAGGAGGGAATGCCTTGTGTGTAAGGCAAGAAGGAAGAGCAAGACCAGCTTGGCTGGACCATTGAATTCATGGAGGGGAGGAATAATGTCTGATATAACTGGAAAGGCAGGTTGGAGCCAGGTTGTGAAAGGCTTTAAATCTGTGAGCCTTATTTCCCTCAACTCAAAAATGAGGCTGATGTGTCTTCTGCCTAAATCATTAGGGTGTGAGGATTAAGTAGAGGCAATTGTGATTTAGGGGAAAGAATGTGGTACTTGTTGTCAGGAGTCTTGAATTTGAATTTTGACTTTGCCCCTCAGTTTATGTGATGGTCAGCAAACCCCTTGGCCTCTGAGTCTCACTGTCCTCATCAGTTGAAATGGTTTTAGACTTAATGATTTCGAAGTTTCTTGTGGCTCTAATATTCTGTGGTTCTATAAATGAGGTAATGCCACATGGAACACTTTGTTAAGTGGAAAGCACTAGATGCAGGTGAAGAGGTTCATATCATTATGAGCCCTTTGAGCTCTGGGGGCCTGAGGGCATTAAGAGTTTGGAGATGCATTATATGTTGCAACTGGCTTACAATTGGGTGTTGGCCAACGGCCTCACTTAGTGAAAGGGAATGTGCAGTGGGGAGTGCCTGATGCCTCTGGAGGTACAAGGTGTGAAACAGCAGAGGGAGGGAATGTGTTTATAAGAACAGGAAGGTAGATGAGGGAAGAAATAGGAGATTGAAGAAAGGGATTGAGACAGATGAGTCACTGAGACAGAGCTGAAGCAATTCAGCAAATACCACTGTAATAAAGATGTTGGCTCTCCACCAAATGGGCATTAGGCCCAAAACTGAGGTGATAAATAGAGTGGAATGATGATGGCCCAGGGGAGTGATACCTGCAGAGTCCCAGAACCTGATTCAAAGGGGTTTGCCTGGCTTAGTCTTATTTGGCTGTCTCAGCCTATGAGCAGAATAAATTAGAGGAGGGGAGATCTAGATTTAGAAGGGAACTCCTAGGCCATCTTGCCCACCCCCTCCCCTCATTTTTCAGATGAGAAATTGAGGCCCAGGGGTTTAAATGACTTTCCCAAGGGCATATGATTTGATTATCAAGGGTCTAAAGTGGGATCATAGCTCCAAAGTTCTTGACTGTCTTTTGAGTATCTTTGGAAAAGGCTCAAGTCCTGTACCTAAGAAAAGGGCTTCTTCTTAGGAACTTTGATGAATCAAATTCCTGGGACTCTCTTGAATGTTTCTTCTGCAATTGAGCAGTTCATTCCCTGATAATTGTTTTGAAAGAGGACCAATTGACCTTTGAAAGAGGACCTTTGTTTTCAAAGAGGACCAATGACATCACTCCTCACACCAGAAATGCTAGTCCTCCCTAACACCCCATACACCCCTTCACTAATAACAATAATAAGGACCTAAGGGTCATGATCATACAATACCTTGCTTTAATAAATCTCTTGTGCACAAAGAATCAAGTGACTTTTTCTCTAGGATCCTCATATTTCCATTTTACAAACCACTAGCTCAATTAAATTTAATTAATATCAACACAATTTTTTTAAAAGTACTTGTTATGTGCAACTTCTTGGACTGAGAAGAATGAAAAAAGTCCCTACCCTCCTGGAGCCTACATTCTACTAGGTTTTAGTAAACAGATAATGAATGATAATAAATACAGGATAAATACAGTATAATTTGAGGAGGGAGCACTAATGATTAGAAACAAATTTTTCCAAGGCAATACAAAGATAATTTCTATATTTCATTTAATTTAACAAACATTTGGAAGTGCCAACTGTATATGGCCAGCTCTGTGTTAGACTTTGGGGATACAATGATGAAAAATGACATGGCCCTTGGCATCAACTAGTGGTAGAAGTAGGAGCAGGGGGAGTTGTAGAAAGGCAAAATTTTGCTCAGTACAAGGAAACTTTTCCTAGCACTTAGAGCTGTCCAAAAGTAGAACAGGCTTCCTTGGGAGAGAGAGAGAGTTCATTTCCTCTCCCCAGAAATTTTCAAGAGAAGGCTGGGTGACCTCCTGTTGGGGATGTTTTTGAGATAGTTCCTATATAGATGCAGGTTGGACCAGATAACCTCTGAGGTCCCTTCCAATTGTGTGACCTTGTGATTCAATGAGGGAGACCTAAGTTTTAGTGGAGGGAATCAGGAAAGCAAGAGAAGATGGCACCTACCTGAGTCAGCTGTCTATTAGCTCTCCTCCTCATACCCAAAGGACTTCCTTTAAACATAAATGCTAACGAGCATTGGAAAATTTTGATGCTTTTTGAAAGATCCCTCTGAAAAATTGCTGTATCAGAAAGCAAAGTCTTGATGAAGGATTATCAAGATCAAGAAATTAGATATAGAGAACAGAGTCAAATCTGTAAGAATACAAGTCATTCCCAAATTGATAAATGGTCAAAGGATATGTATGAAGAGGGAGTTCTTGAATGAAGAAATTAAAGCTATCTATAGTCATGAAAAAGTGCTCTAAATTACTATTGATGAGAGAAATTCAAATTAAAACAACTCTGAGGTACCACATCACACCTATCAGATTGACTAACATGACAAAATGGGAAAATGATAAATGTTGGAGAAGAAGTGGCAAAATTGGAACACTAATGCATTGTGGGTGGAGTTGTGAACTGATTCAACCATTCTGGAGAACAATTTGGAACTCTATCCACAGTGCTATAAAACTGTGCATGCCCTTTGATCCAGCAATACCACTACTAGGTCTGTGTCCCAAACATATCATAAAAAAGGGAAAAGGACCCACATGTACAAAGATATTTATAGCAGGTGGCCAAGAATTGAAAATTGAGGGGATGCACATCAACTGGGGAATGGCTAAACATCTTGTGGTATATGAATGTAATGGAATACTATTATTCCATAAGAAATGGTGAGCAGGTAGACTTTAGAAAAACCTGGAAAGATTTTCATGAACTGATGCCAAGTGAAGTGAGTAGAACCAGGAGGACACTACACACGGTAACAGCAACATTGTGTGATGACCGACTTTGTTAGACAACTCTTCTGAGCAATGCAATGATACAAGACAATTCCAAAAGACTCATGATGGAAAATGCTATCCACATCCAGAGAAAGAACTATGGACCCTGAATGCAGATTGAAGTGTATTATTTTCTCCTTTTTTTTGGTTGTTTTTTTTGTGTTTTCTTTCTCATGATTTTTCCCTTTGTTTCTGATTCTTCTTAGCAACATGACTAATGTGGAAATATGGTTAATATGATCATACATGTATAGCCTATATCAGATTGTATGTCGTCTTGTGGAGGGGGAAGTAGAAGGAAGGGGGGAAATTTAGAATTTAAAATCTTAGAAAAGTAAATGTTGAAAACTAAAAATTAATCAATTAATTAATTAAAAAAGACATTAGGACAGTCTTTCCCTCCTCCTCATATTCCCAGTGGCTTTTCGCCCAGTCAAGAGCAGAAATTCTAGCTAATCCTAGATGCTACTCCATTCCTTCAGTGGCTATTTTCTTCACCTGACGTATGGGGTGTTCAGGAGGACTAGCACCTCTGGTGTGAGGGCTTGCTGAGTCCTTTTCAGAGCTCATCCACCTTAGGTGTCCCCCTGATTCACTCAGCTGTGGCTCCAAGAAACTATTGCATGTGTAGTGACCACAACTGGTAAACCATCTCAGTGGATGGGCCAAACCAGGTTGAGGGCAACCAACAGGCCTCAAAATTGTCAGTGAGGTAGCAGGGTGTCTCCCCCAAGCATGTGAAGACTTTTCCTATCAGAATGGGTAAATTAGAACAATTTCTTCCAAAAGCCATGAAGGTGGCTGAAGCAAGCACTGTGGAGGACTTAGAGCTTGGTCAGGCATTGAAGATGCCAAGGTCATCCACTGCATCCCAGGCCATCACCAGTCATCTTGACTTTTGTTCTGCTGCTTAACTTTGATGGCTCTGAAAGAGAGAGTGAGGTTGATGACTTTGTGTAACTCTGTCTCACTTAAATCCAATCCATGCGCAAGTCAAGAGATCACCCTGTAATATCACTGGTCCTCTTTGAAAATGAAGGAAAACAACAACTGTCTTCACCTAGATGGAAGGCATTTGTTGGAGAAGACCCTAGCATGCAGATGCCAATCACCTTCTCTCTCCATCTTCTCTGTCTTTCTGTTAGCAAGTTTTTCTCTACAATAAGTTAAAATTTGCCTCTTTCACACTCATTGATCCTGGTTTTGCTCTATATGGCCAAATAGAAGGTGTCTAATATCTCTAATGCCTCTCCAGTATGAAGATCAGTTTAAGTAACAGGGGACATTTAGTCCAGAGGAGGAAAAATAAGGGTGGCCAGTATTATTTCAGTCTTCGATTATTTGAAGGATTATCATGAAGAGTGATTAGAGTCATTCTACCTGGCTTTAGAAGGAAAACTAGAAGTAAATGGATGTTACCAAGAGACAGATTTCAATTTAACATAAGGGAAAACTTCCTAACAATTTGAGCTATCCCAAAGTGGAATGGTCTTGGGGACAAGTGGGGGTGGGGTATGATCACAATCTTTAAATATTTAAAAGGTTGACATGTGGAAAGGGCTGCTTGACTCCAGAGGGCAGATCTATGAGCACTGGTAGAAGTCCTAGCCATTAGAGTGATGCACTGGTGGGACAGGCTGGTTCTTCCTCACTGGAGGTCTTAGAGCAAAAGCTGCCAGATCACTTATTGGGTATGTTTTAGTGGGTTTTCTCTTTCAGGCATGATTTGGACTAGATGACCCCTGGAGCACCTTTCAGCTTTGAGATTGTATGATCTTGTTTTTCCCCCTCACAAACTTTTGTCCAGTTTGGAAGGCCTTTCAAGCAAGCCATTTATGAAGAGTGCAATGAGGAGATAGGAGGGGGGACATAGCAGGATGGCACTTCCAGGGACAATTCTGTCTTTTTACCAGAGTCCCCTTTTTCTTCTCTAATGAGCTACTCTTATGTTAGAGACTTTACCCCTCTTTATTATTCTTTGTTCAAAAGTATAATGGGGATGAAATGAGATAGGGAAAGTGTCTTGTTAAATGCTATGAAAATGAAGGTATTATTGTTATTGTTATTATTATAATTGCCACATAAGGATCTGTTGGAATTGGACACCTGGGCATTGGGTTTTTAGTAGAATATAAGCTCCTTGAGGACAGGAACTTTTTTTGTTTTGTTTTGTTTTGTCTCTGTATCTCTAGGACCTAGTATAAAGCCTTGTGTATAGTGGACACTCAATCAATGCCTGCATTGATCTAATATGTCATTAGATATATATATATTAGAAGGCCAGTGAAGCGTTGGGACTGAAATGTTGAGTGTGAGACAGAGGGAAGGAGATTAGGAAATCTATGGTGGGAGAAACCTAGGTAGAAGTCTTTGAGTTGAGACAAGAATGGGAGTGCTTAATCTCAGGAAATAACCCTTTTACCCAACCCAGGGAGGGGTAATCTCAGCAGATTTCCAAAATGCCAGGCCAGTAGGCAGAGAGCTCCATTTACCCCATGGAGAAGGTGTTAAAATGAGATAATGCATGTAAAATGCTTTGTGAACCTTAAAACATTATATGAAGGCCAACTTTAATAACAACAACAATAAAAATCATTACATTTAGGAAGAGGAAAATACTGGATCCATTGTGTAAATGCCTCACTGATGCTCTGAGTTTCCTCTCTGGGCTTCCCTACCTGCTTTTTCAATCTGCTGTGGAGAGTAAACTTTGGCTTGTCATCACTCTGAATTCCAGAGAAAAAGGCAGTATGGTCCAGTTGAAAGAATGCTGGGCTTGCACTCAGAAAGGCCAAGATTCAAATCCTGCATCAACTGCTTAACTAGCTGTGTGACCCTGAAACAAGTTACTTTGGGCCTCAGTTTCCTCATTTATAAAATGAGGGGGTTGGACTTAATGACCTCTAAAGTACTTTCTAACTCAAAATCTATGAAACTATGACCTGGGTTCAAATTCTGGCTCTGCTACTTATAACCCATGTGACCTTCACAAATCATTTCCTTTTTCTGCACCATTGGTTTCCTCTTTTTTGCTAAGATGGCCTCAAAGGCTTTTTCTAGCTCTAAATTCTGGTTCCAGAGAATGACTCCTAATCCTTCCCCTCCCTATGATTTTCTTTTCATATTTCTATTTTCTTTCTTTTTTTTTAATTATAGGATTGAGATTCCTTGAAGCTGGAGAAGCATTTTTTTTTCCTACCCAGTTTTCAGCATTTCCAGCTCAGAGCATCAGAATGCAATGTATGCACATATGAGGTGGGCCATAAAGGGGTGTTGAATGAATAATGTCTGAAAGACAAGATGTCCAATGACTTTAGTATAAAAACCAATTGTGACTTGAAAAGTTTTCCAAAAGTGAAGAGACATCATCATAGGATCATTTGTGTGAAAAGTCTGGGAGATGTGTCCTTTGTCATCCCTCCTCTGGCCACAAAACAAGGAAAACTCAGACCCATGGCTAGAGTGCCTGTTTGAATGATCTGCTGTATACATTCCGGTTGTCAGCCACAAATTCATTTCGTAAGCAGTCAAGAACATTTTATTCAAACTACTACTTGAATTTTGGCAGAAAAAAATTGCATGCACAGTTAGAGCCAAAATTTACCCTCAGATATGCACATGTTACTTTCATTGAGTAGAACAAGGAAGTTTCCCCGTCAAACCCATCTCCAGGATCATCTGAAACTCTTTGTAATGAATGTGACATTTATTTTTCTCATCTGTGAGCCGAGAGTCAGGTGAGGTGATTGTAGAGAGAATAAAGAAATCCTCGTTTCCCCACCCTCTTCCAAAAAGGGCTCTTAAATGTCAAATCAAATTAAATGAAATCATTGTATCAGGGCAGAATACATATAAGTTGCAGATGTCAATAGTGTAGTCCTTCAATAAATTCCCTCAGTCTCCATGCTTTACTGGAGATTTTATTGACCTGGTCCAGATTAAACAAAGTTCAAATACACTTATTAGTTGAACAAATGTCATTTGCTAGAGCATGGATCAAATTCATTTAGCTAAAATCAATTCTCTCTCTCTCTCTCACTCTCTTTCTCCCCCCCCTTCTTCTCCCTTTCTTTCTCCTTCCTTCCTTTCCTTCTTTCCTTCCTCTCTTTCTCTCTTCTTTCTTTCTTTTTCTTTGCTCAGCTAATTACAAGGTTCTGTATCAGGGAGTTTGTGTTTAAGAGGTGCATGTTTAACACCTGAAAGTGAGCGGACAGAAGTTTGATCGCAGGGCAAGTGGTCTAAATCAAAGCCATGGCATTTAAGGACAAATTAAATCTCCCAACACAAAGACCAAGAAGGGAGCCATGCATTTTGGGGAGGGAAGCCCCTCTGTTTCATTTTTCTCTGTGGTGGAGCTGGGACCCCTGTGTCACCTCCTGTTAACTAGTGTGTAAGGCATGGCACTCTAATAAAACATGCTAGACACCAAAAGGCCAAAACCCAGTTCACAGATGTTGTAATGTTATGAGATAATTTTCAGGCCTGAATGGGGTGTAAAGGGTGCATTTGTTCGAAAGGGGAATACCTATGGAGGTCTTTTCTGTGAGCAATACCATGACTTCATTACCATGTCAATTCTGGGAAAGGGCTCTGATTTAACACAGCAGTTGGCTGGATCCATATGGAGTTGATGAACCTCTGAATGAATAGTGAATGGAGAAACTGCTGGAATCTGCCTTCACTTTGTTTCCAGGATGACCAACGTAAGAGTCCTGAGAGCTATGCTGCACAGATGGGGTAAAGAGGGAGCAAGTCTACAGGATTTACTTAATTTTTTTTTGCTAATTGGTTGGTGGTTTCCCTCCATCTTTTTTATACATATTTCAGTTGCCTAACTGCATTTCCTTACATTTATCAGCTCAACAAAAACAAAATGAGCTTTAGGGAAATTAGAAATGAAACACAATAGCATATGTAGCAATAAACATTCAAACGGAAGAAAAAAAAATTTGAAATTTAAAGCACCAAGTTTTGTACGGTTTAGGAGTAATTGAAAATGTAATTAAGAAATCATGAAAAAGACGATTAAAAGTTTGAGAGATAGTTTTCAAACTCTCCTAAATAAGATGGGAATATGCAGATTTCCCCCTTTATAACCTCCTATATGTCCGAGAAGGTTACATGTCTTTCTGGTCCAAAGTTGCGTCCCAAGTGCCAATACTGTAACTCAAAAGCCTCTCTGGCATTATCTAGTTTCCTTTCTGGCTTTAAAAGTGAGAACAGATGTCACAAGAGAGGACAAAATGGATTTTACCCACCAAGAGGAGCTTTTCTTGCGATCTTTAATAGGAAGCTCCTTGAAATGCTAATGTACACAGTTTGTGTTGCTGGGTTTGCATAGAGATGGTGGGAAACAGTTCTGATCTCAACAAAACCTTTTGTTATTAATCAAGAAAATCTGGTCTTCTTGAAGCAGCAAAGCCTGGAAATTGGTGTGGCTACCGGCAATGCTGAGATCTCTATAACAATCTCCTGCGAACAAAAATGCCATAAAACACCCGAGCAGTCCTGTAAGATATGGCAGCTGGAGCCATAATAGATTTTCATGATTTTCCCCCTACATTCTTTACTCTCACTGGGCATCCATATTTAAAGAGGAAGAAGGAGTTTTTCTCATGTATCCTGTTCTTTAAAATCTTGTTTTGCTTTCCAGCAATTTCAAGAAGCAGCTTGGAAGGAGAGCCATTATAACACTAATGAAGGAGTGCCTAGAGATTTGTTTTTAAACACAACAAAATTCCAGTAAAAGCATTTTTTTTTTTTTGCTTGGGCTGTTGTATTAGATCAGGTCCTTTTATAATCCTGAGTTTTAGTTTTCTCTGGATAGGAAACTTTCATTTGGTTTTAAATGTTCATGGTAATACCCACTGATAAGCCTTGTTGACACTGCCCTCTCCATGAAAGCATCCCTGTAAGGGTCAGTTATAAAAAGGTCATCTATTCGATGATGTACTGTCCTGTAGTGATCACTCTCTTCTTTGCACTCTTAGAGTACTTAATTGTGAAGGTGTCCTGCCTTGTTTACCTTAATCTGCTTTAAGGATGCAAAACACTTGATGCACATTACCCAGTTTGAACCTCACAAACATCCTGTGAGGTAGGTGCTACAGACATTACTTTCTCTTCTATAATTCAGGAAACTGAGGGTCAGAAAGATTAAAATGACTTAGCCAGGGTCGCACAGTTAGTAAGTCAGGGGTGGGATCCAACCCAGGTGTTTGTTCTGTTATACCTCATTGCTTTGTACTGTTTAGTTTTCCCTCTCCCTTCTTCCTTTAATGCATTTTTCAAACCCACAGTTAACAAAACATATTGCTGGAAATACAACTAAGGCATTTGTTCAGTCATTTCAATCATATTTGACTTTTTGTGAGCCCATTTGGGGTTTCCTTGGCAAAGATACTGAAAGTGGTTTGTCCTTTCCTTTTCCAGCTCATTTCATAGATGAGAAACTGAGGCAAATAGGGTTAAGTGACTTGCCCTAGATCACACAGCTAATAAATGTCTGAGGCCAGGTTTGAACTCAGGAAGAGGAGTCTTCTTGACTGCAGGCTGGGCACTCTATCCACTGTGTCACCTTGATAAGGCATAGTCCCTGTTTATAAGTTCCTTATCATCTTATGTGGTGCCCTATCCCCTCAACAGTATCTAACATGGAGACAGCCTGGGGTGGTGGAAGGAACATAGGACACCAGAATCAGAAAACAGATGCATTTGAACCCCAGTTCCTATATTGCTGTCTCTCTGATCCTAGGCAAGTTCCTTAACTTCTCTCAGCCGCAATTTCTTCATCTGTAAAATTGGGGCCATGATATTCATACTACACACTTCATGGGGTCTTTGTAAATTTAAGTGCTAAAGGCGAAATATGAGCTATTGTTGCCGATATCATAGGAACAAGCAATTTTTTGGTCTATTGACTTAAAAATGGGCAGAAGTTGCAGAGAGACAGATTTCTGCTCACTATAAGATGACTCCCAATTATTAGAGCTGTCAAAAGAAATGAAGTTAGTCACCTCAAAATATAGGAAGTTTTCCATCACTGGAGCTTGGACAACCAATCACTTGCCAGACTTGCTGGAATGGGTCTTCTAGCATAGAATAAAGTGCTGGGCTAGGTAATTAATATCGGTCACATTTACATTACACTCTACAGTTCACAAAGCACATTCTTCACAATGACCCCAGGAAATAGATGGTACAAAGAGTATTATCTTCATCTTTTATAAGGAAGATAAGATTTTATGAGGAAGATAAGATTCAGAGAGGTTAACCATAGTCACATAACTTGGAGATGGCTGAACCAGGACTTGAATCCAGGTCTTTTGACTCCAACTTCTATGCTCTTGTCTAGTTGAATATGCTGTAGACGGCTTGTAAGGTTTTCTCTGAGGTTCCATGATTCTCTAGTTAAGGGAACAGATGAAACATGAATAAATGAAAGCCATTGATTATCCCAGGCCTCATTTTAGTCAATAGTTTAAACTTCTTTCATCAAACATTTTGCCAAAGCAGAAAACAATTGTCTAGTTTGAATTTCTACTCTGTGCTTTCCTTCAGGAGGCCAAGGCCAACTGATGAGCAGTGAAATGGAAGTCAGGATGGAAGACTGAAAAGGAGGTGAAGCAATTGGATCTAACAATTCATGTTCTTTATAATCAGCTCAGATTCGTGGAAGCTGTAGGTATATTCTGTTCTTGGGTGATAGATTTCTACCCGTTGGCAGATTGGACCCTGGGGATATGTAGCCCACCTGCCAATGAATCTTTAATTCTACCTCTGCAAATGTTAACAAGTATGTTTTAGGTGCCTTCTAGACTTGTGATCCATGATCCCTACAACAGTACCTTGCTTTATGCAGTAGTTGGGCTTCTAAGGATTTTTTGGGCACAGAATAGGTGCTTAATAAATTGTTGAACTGAATCAAATTGAAGAGTTGCACATAAATTGTAAATTAAATCATATTCATGTCTTCATTTACTCATACATAGAGTGCCTACTTTTTATAGTTTGTGCTTTAAAAGAAATCTATGGTGAGCTCTGCTGTAATGATAAAAAACAAAACAAAGCAGAAAACCTTTCAGAGTGGGTGGATAATCACACGTCCTATTTCTATGTTTGCAGAAAATAACATTACCATGATGGAAAAAAAAGTTCAAAGTGAATCCCTTACTGTAGTGGCATTCTTAGATGACCTTCCAAAGTCCCTTCCAGTTCTAAATCTATTAACCTGTCATCCTTCTATCCCTAACAGTCTAGGATTCTAGGATTATATTAACTTTGATTACATCTCTTTGATGGATATAATACACAATGAAGGAAAGAGTGTAGGTGTTTCTATAAACAGTTGGCATACTCTACTATGATCCATTTATTTTGGATGCCATGATGCAAATCATCCAGGAATGGCCATAAGTCCCAATCACATGGGCAGTAGGCATGATTAAGCATACCACATAAAAGTCTGGTTCTTTGGCCATGGACAAATGTGTGCTTAGGGCTGTCTGCAAGTGAATCGGTGATAGCACCACTCAATAAACTTGCTACATGTGATAAAGACTCTGTCTTGTAAGATCAAGGAGAGCAGGAATTAACTCTTGAGGTCATCTATTCCAATGCTTTCTTTAGAAGGTATCTCAGAAGCCATCTAGTCCAATTCCCTCATTTCATAAATGGGGAAACTGAGGCCCAAGGAGGTTAGGTGAGTTGCCTAAGGTTAGACATAGTAAATGATAGAGACTGGATTGCATTCAAGTCCTCTAATTCCAAATACAATACTGTGCTACTTCTCAATCTTAAAAAAAACCAAAAAACTAAGAATGTTGGGTAAAGTCTAAAACACGTTAATGTTCCCCAGATGGAGATTTCATGCATCAGAGGATGACCTGGAATGTAAAAAAAAAAAAGTGGCCCCATTACAAACACCTTAAAAATAGGCCTAGAAAAGAAATGCTGACATAATATCAGGCTTCTAGCACTGGATTCTATATAGTCAAAGCACGAAAGCACAGTCTGAGTGAATCAGTGAAAGTTAATGAGCACCATTGTATTTTTGTAAAAGATAGTGAAGGAGGTGCTTATCAAAGGTAGAGTAGTCAAAGACTAACCATGTATTTTCTGAATATTTTTTAAAAGCAGCAGCTTTTAGACTAGTGTCCAGACATGTCTGTTTCTTCCACCTGTTTCATCTTCCTCCTATTGGTATAGATCAGACCTCTGCATGGTAAATCACCAAGAAGAAGTTTCTTACAGTCCAAGAGAAAAAAAAAAGGCATATAATTTGGTCTGAATTGTATCAGCTCTCTGCTATGTAGTGTCTATCCAAGTGTCTTATGAAAGGTATTTTCCCTTCCTTCTCACCCCCTAACCTGAAAAATGGTTTGGTTTATTTTTTTCCCCAACACTTGGGAAGCCTATTTTTAATTTTTTTTTGAAGGGGGGAAAACTTTTAGAGATTTGAGACTCTCTCTCGGTTGAGCAGAGTTATCTCTCTCTCAATGAGAGACCTCCTTCATACTCTATTGTCTCCTATGTATACTTTCTCCCATTTCTTGGAGAAATGGGTTTCTTTGTTGCTTAAAAAGTAAGATTTACTGATGCCTTTTGTCTTTACATCACAATAATTTCAATACCCCTTTTCCTCCCTCTGCCCCCCATTTACCCCTCCCAGGTGGCAAAAAAAAATTAAGTGAAAACATCCAATACCTCAACCATATCTCATAATATATATAATGTTTTGTCCTTTATTTCAATGTATATATTTCTTCATCACTTCCCCCCACTCTCCCACTTTTCTGTGAGCATATTTCATTAGCTATTCTCTGGGACCTTCATTTGTTTTTTCAGTTACTCAGAGTTCTTCCTTTTAGTGACCTTTTCATTTATTTTATTGTAGTAATTATATATATTTTCTCTTGGTTCTGTTTAGTTTGCTCTGTATCAGTTCATGCAAATCTTTCCAAGTTTCTCTGAGTTTCTCATATTTATCATATTAAATCTATTTCTGGCTTAGAAATATCCCTGGTGAGTTGTCATCTAGCCTCAGCTAGAAGAATTATAGTGAAAGAGAACCCAGCTACCATCTAAGGCAGCCTGTTCCACATTTGGATATTTGTAATCATGACAAAATTTCTCCTTGCATCAAGCAGAAATCTGCCTTCTGCAAATTCCACTCATTGCTTCTTATTCTACTGTTTGATTGCCTTGATCAGAACACATCCAGAGGATTGCTTTCAGTTCTCTGAGCTACATTTTGGAAAGTCTTATCAACTAGTAGGATTCTAGAGAAGGGGCAACCAGTATAGTGAGGGTACTGTAGATCATGAGGTCACTGCAAGGGTCACTTGAAGGAACTAGTGATATTCAGCTTGAAGTAGTGCGTACTCACTAGGGATATTTCTAAGCCAGAAATTGGTTTAATATGATAATGTTTGAAGTCCTTTCTAGCTCCTGAGATTCTGTGACTCTGAGGATAGTTGGGACCATCACCTCCCTTCTTCTGAAACTATCCCTCTCAGAATGCAGCCTAGGCTAGAATTAACTTTTTTTCCTTTCATTAAACTTCCATGTCACTTTCTTTACTCATATTGAAATTATGTCTACCAAAAAATCCCATGATCTTTTCCGTGGGCACCGTTGTCTTCCCATGATTCTCTCTTATTGTACTTATGTAATGGATATTTTGAACCAAAGTGTTGTACTTTATTTTTAGAAAATGTGGAGATTCAAATCAGAACAAACCTTGACTCTCACTTTAAAGTGATATTGTTAAAACCTGATATCTAATTGCTTTAATCATGGGGAAATAAAATTCTTTGTTACTCACTGTTACCTAAGGGGAGTAGTGGAAAGTACTTGATAAATTCCATGTATTAATCTTTATCCTGTCATTGAGTTGATAAGTGACCTTACACAAGTCATAGCACCTCTCTATGTCTCAACTTCTCCATCTTTAGCATAGGACAAATGAGATTCCCAATCTGTATATATCCTAGGATTCATCTGGGAATTAATGAGCCCGTCCTATCTATCTCCGAAGAGAGAACTGGTGGACTCTGTAGACTGAAGCATATATATTTTTTCTCACTTTCTTTCTCCCCCCCACCCCCACATAGCTAATGTGGAAATGTTTTGCATAATTTTATGTGTATAGTATTATATGTATACATATATTTTATATTTATATATTATGTTATTTATATGAATATTTATAGTATTATATTTCTTGCCTTTTCACTGGGTGAGGGAGGGGTGGAGGAAGAGAATGTGGAACTTAAAATTTTTTTTTTAATTTTAAAAATTAAAAATTTGTAGAATTCTTTTCTACAGAAAAAACAGGACTGCTTTGAAAGTGAAGAGTTTTCTGTGAAAGAAAGGAAGAAAGAAAGAAAGAAAGAGAAAGCTGTTTATACAGCTTTATAATAGTTTCATGGACAATCCCTGTTTCATTTGCTGTTAGTGAAATTCAGAAAAACAAAACAAATAAAAATGAAAAAAAAAAGAGTTAATGAGTCCTCATTTCCAAAGAGCTTTAGCATCTAGAACTGAAAGGCATTTTGAGAATAAATAGTCTTTACAAAGTGTTTTTCACTTTTGGGAAATCTATGGCTGATGGACAAGCAGCAATATGTCCATTTCAGAAATGATAAAATGGACCCAGAGAGGTTCAACCATTTTCCCAAGGCCACCAAGGAAGAGTATTAGGGCTTAAATCAGCATTTTGAGAGCACCAGTGCCATGCTATTTCTAGTTTTACACAATAAAAATTGTTTTCCTATTCCCAGCATTTCCACTAAACTATACCTGATTTTTCCAAATTCTGTCATCCTGTTTAAATTTGTCCTTTAACATCTTCTCACTTTTCTAACAAACCCTTCCATAAAGGCAAAACCAATCCAAACCACACACACTTGGAGAAAATGATCCCTTACTATTCAAGAGGCCCAGGACCAACCATGAAAAACCATGACATGAAAAATGTTGTGGGAATGATAATGAAAGAGTGATGGCAAATAATTAGGCAGCAGTATTTCTATGACAACGTCTAGCACAACAGCTATATTTCTCATTGACCGAGTGGTGTCAACTAATTTGGATATTAGTATCTTATTGCCTTTCACTGCTTTATTCTTATAAATTCCTGTATAAATCCCTAATTTTATGGCTTGTAAACAGCAGTGGTAACTGCTCCCCCAAATTGCTCCCCCATTCAGAGATCCCAATGATAGAGGAGAGCATTTTAGGAATGCAGTGGAGGAAAACATTATGGGGAAAAAAATCCTTAAGGTGGATTCTGTTTTATCCTGTAAAGTATTGAGATCCTGCCAGGGAGAAGCTAATGGCAGGGTGATATTTCAGAGTAAGACCTTAGGGCCCAGAAGATTGGTGGAGGAAGAGAGGAAGGATATAAAAGAGTTCCCAAAAGCAGGAATTTGGGAAGGTGATGGAAAATACTTTCCTCTTTTCCTCTGTTCCAGTAGTGATTCCCCAAAGAGGTTTTTTTAAAACCTCCAAGGGGGGGCTTGATTATCTTAAAATATGTCAAGAAATTCTCAAAACAAAATTAATTAGACTGTACTGTGATTTAAAAAAAATGAAACTTTGCTCTTATAGGTGGTATAACTAGTCATATTAGGTCTCTCGTTAAACCCTTTATTAATTGTGAAATGAGGACTTCCAACTAGACCTCCCCCTCCCAAGCAGGGCCTACTGAGGTAGTCTTTGCATTGGTGGAGAGAGGAGGAAGTAAGCAGAGGCAGTCTCTCTTGCTTCTGCTCTGGCATGGTCTCTGGCACTTTTTGCATTCTCTTTGGGGCCACTGTCAATAATTAATCCTCAGCAAGTGGAGCTGCTGACCTTCAGCCAGGGAGCAGAGAAGGTTTAACTGAACTGATTGCTTGTCAAAGTCATGTTTGTACAGCTTTACCTGTCATAGAATAATAGGATTTTAGAGCTGCAAAAGAATTTAAAGATCACATAATCCTATTCCCCTTATTGCCCTTTGTAGTATGTCAGAATGACTTCTAGATTGATCTCTAAGGGTCTCTTCAGCCTCTGGGTCCTTAAGTAAATATCCTCTCGCAAGGCATGGATTGTAGCTACACCAATGTAAGACCTACAGTTGTGCAATATTGGTACCTCCTCTCTCCAGTGTTGAGAAACCTAGAGAAATGGAAATAGAGTATAAGTTGCAGCACTTTCAGGACAGGGACATCAATTCTCACGATGTTGCTAATGATGGTTGTGGAGGGTGGTCATCAAACTTTCTTCTGGAAGTCCTAAATGGAGCAGGAGTAAATGAAAAAATCCAAAGAATAGGTTTATCATGAGGTTGGATGGATGGGCAGATGGACAGATTGGCAAATTGCTAATGGCTAATGTCTATAAAACTGGCAAAGATGATAAAAAACAAATAGTGCTGGAGGGGTGGGCTATTGAAAGACAGACTTGCTGATAGAGTATTGGTGGGGCTATGAAGTGGTCCAACTCCATTGGAAAACAATTTATATTTATGTAAGAAAAATTATTAAGCTTTTCATATTGAGACCCAAAGATCCCATTGGGCATATACCCCAATGAGGTCAAAGAAAGAAAGATCCAATATATAACAAAATATTTATAGCAGTTGGTTTCTTTTCCTTCCTTCCTTCCTTCCTTCCTTCCTTCCTTCCTTCCTTCCTTCCTTCCTTCCTTCTTTCCTTCCTCCCTCCCTCCCTCCCTCTCCCCTTCTCTCTCTCTCTCTCTCTCTGTCTCTGTCTCTCTCTCCCTCTCTCTCTCTCTCTCTTTCATGATAGCAGAAAGACTGGAGACAAATTGGATAACCATCAATTAGAGAATTAGAGAATGACTGAATAACCCATGGCATATGAATGTAGTAGAATATTATTATACCTTAAGAAATGACAAATAGTAGAAATTCAGAAAAACATGGAAAAACTTTATAAACTGATGCAAAGTGAAATAAGGAGAACTGGAAGAATGATATCTATGATGACTACAACAACATAAATGAAAACAAGCCAGCCAAACTCTGATTAATAATAATGACCAGTTTCAGTACCTGGGAACAGATGATGAAATACATTTACCTTCTCTTGGTATAGAGATGAAAAATAACACAAGTGGAGCGTTGCCCATACTGACAAACATATTTTTGTCATTAAGTTTTGCTTAGTTTTCTTTCTTTCTTTTGTTCTTTCTTTTTTTCTTTTTCTTTTTTTTTTTTTAATAGGGAGGGTATATCAAGGTAGAATAAGTATCTCTGGAGGAGGTAGTAACTTCGTTTTTCTTGAGATCTTTAAACAAAGATTAAATGACCATTCATTGAACTGTTTACAGAAGAGACTTTTTTTAGAGATGGTTTATACTAGATAGTTCTGAATTCTCTTCTAACCCAGAATTCTGTGATTCTGTGACTCAGAGAGGAAAAGTGACTTGCCCAAATCATATTGTTAATGGCAAAGCCAGAACTAGAATACGGGGCTCCTAACTTTCAGTCCACTATTTTTCAAATCAGGTCAATTTCTGGAGGGCTTTGAAAACAAGGTAGAGGGCTTTGGCTTTGATATGTTAGGAAATAGGGAATATTATTGAAGGATTTGGATTTTATATGGTAGGAAATAGGGAATATTATTGGTCTTTTTTTTTTTTTAGTAGGGGAAGGTTATGATGAAAGTAGTTCATACATATTTTCACCACCAAGGAATAGAAGAGGATAACTGTATTTCCTCTTCTACCCCAGTGGAGGCCAGGTGTCAGGACACTTCTGGATGGGAAAGGAAGAAAACTGGGTCTCAGTCCCAGGAAATAAGGTTGTCTGAGAGTCAAGAAGTGAGGAAAGCTGGGATGCTTATAGCAACCTATAAATGGTTAGAAGCTGTGAAAGGAATGGTGGAATTGATTAGAGAGAAAATAGAAGAGGGATTGCCCTGAGGAATACTAGAACCTCTTCTATAGATTTTTGGGGAAAGGGGATCCAGGACTTAAGTAGCATAGGTACATTTCATGAAGGCTAGGCTACATCGAGGAACTGAGGCAGGAATTTCATTTGAAGGTAATAGGAAGTGCAAAACTATATGTAGTGGGAGGAGAGTGGGTAGGTAAAAAAAAAAATCACAGGGATCCCATGTACTACTTCAATGAATCTTTGGACTTTTTACTGTGCCTACAAGACTACACAAATGTCTCTTAGTTAGATATGTACCTCATAATCCAAGACCCACAGGAAGTTAAGGACTTGAGTACAGATACATTTCTTAGCAAGAATGAACAAGGTTGGAAGAGGGTAGATGTACCAAGATTGGAAAAGAAGACTGCTCTTGATTAAAAGCAGAATTCAATTCAGTAAATCTCCAGTAAGAACCTACATGCAAGAAGACCTAGGATTGAGTCCCTACTATTGTCACTTACTGTGTGACCTTGGGCAAATCACCTGCTAAGACCCTCAAATTCCTCATCTGTAAAATAGAAAGAATGAATGCCTCTGTATCTGCCTTCCAGGGCAGAGAGGAAGATTTCACTTTCATGAGCTCAAAGCAATTATAACTATCCTGAAGTGGAAAGGAGGACTGCTTTGGGAGGTAGTTGGTTTCCCATCATTGGAGATTTTCAGACAAAAGCTGAATGCTCACCTGTCATGGATGTTGGAGAGGGAATTCCTATTTGGGTTCGGACTAGATGGACTCTGTGGCCACTTCCACTGTGTTTCTTTGATTCATTGGATGGTCATCAGAGCTCTAGCTAGCACTTCTGGTACTCAGAGCAAGCACATTTTATGTGGGAGGGAGAGACCTCACATCTGGGGGCCAGCGTGGGGAGAGAGACATTAGCTATCAGCACACAAAGCCCCATGGGGTAAGTGGACCCAGGACACTGCCTATGGTGTTGGGAGGAAGGTCTCCAGGAGATACTGCTCTGAAGGTTACTACTGAGATCCCAGAGAACAGGGAGGGAACATTGAGAACTGACTTGGGGTTTAGCTGTTCTGTAGTCTGGTAGTTTACTATTTAAACTAATTATTCCTGCTAATGCAGCACTAAACTCATTTGTTTCTACTTGCTAAAGAAGAGTGTTTTATTAGTATCCTCTAAATTTTAGTACCCTAGTATAAAGCCCTGACTGTCCCTCCTAATTACAGTTCTGGCTGCCATGTGGATCAAATGAAATGAAGTATATGGAAATATTTTATAAAGTGTGGTTCATTCTATAATATATGTATGTATTATTATGGAAGAGTATTATCATATCACAGCAGCTCTCCTTAGACCTATTGGATTAATAAGGGGTTGATTAGGAAGGGACCTCACCCAAACAGAAAGAAAATATTACATTCTGGTCAGGGTGTCAAGAAAAATGGAGGCAGGTTTGGAAATAGGATACTTGGAGAACCATGAAATTTTTTCAATGAAGAGCCATGAATTTTAAGTGATGGTAAAAATAAGCAATGGGCTGCTGGCAATAGAGCAAGTGAGAATAAGTTGATGAGTTTGAGATTGTCAAAGATCAGAGACCTTGAAGATGGCATGTAATATTGGGGCTTGAAAAACTTAGAAGTGAAATGAAGGAAAGATAGTAAATTGAAACAAAGCAAAATAAAAAACAGAATGAGACTGACTGATGTTCTTGGCAAACTCACTGTTGACATACACAGCTTACGTGATTCTTGATGATAAATAACTGTTGAAAAGAAAGAAACACCATTTTGGATAGTGATTCAGAAGCAAAATATGTTGGGGAGACTGTGATGTAGGCGGCCAAGTTATGTTAAACAAGATGAAGGGGCTAGTATCTCATGAATGTGCGTGGGAAGCAGATTACCATTGGAGAAAGAGTTAATAATTAAACCCTATGTACCACTTCAATGGATCTTCAGGCTTTATACTGTGTCTACAAGACTACACAAATTCCTCTTTGTTTGGTATGTGCCCCACATCCTAAGACCCACAGGAAGTCAAGGATCGGTTCTGAAAAACAATACATTTTAAGCTACAAAGCCACAAAGCCAGGAAATCAGTATGTCAGTCATGGTTGGTTGGGAAAAAGAAGGAAAGCAAAAACCTAGTTCAAATTTGGTAAGAAAAAGGCATACTGAGTTTACTCATAGTGACAATATTATTAAAGATACCCTGGGATTAAAAACAAAACAAAACAGAACAAACAAAAACTAACAGGCATCTGGCAAAGATAGTCTGGTGGAATAGAGTAGTGGTATGAGAAGGAGATGGGAATCCTGTTTTTGGTTTTTGCCAAAGACCACAGCACAGGATTTTAGCATAGCAAGGGATCATTTAGCCCAATCCCCTTATTTTACAGATGAGAAAACTGAGACTGAGAGTTGGACTGACTTTCTTACCAACAAGGCTACATGGGTTGTGCTGATATTGAAATCCATCCATAGTGAGGAGGCAGCATGAGACTTGCATTCTGCTCCTTCCCCTCCCCTAGTAACCATCCATATTATTCTGCACTTCATTGTCCTGAGCCTTGCCATCACAGAATTTTAGACATAGAAGGGGTCTCAGTGACCATTTAATCTAACTTATACCTAAAAAAAGAATCCATACTGTATCACACCTAACAAGTATTTGCTTGAAGATTTCCAATGATGAGGAATTCACTGCTTCCCAAAGTAGCCCATTTCACTTTTGGCAAGCTCCTTTTAGGCTCTTTTTCCCTTGCCTCAATTGTCTTGTCAGCAAATTAAGGATAGATACCAGATCTGTGATTTCACTTACAGACTTCCTAGGTAGAAAATACCTTTTACCAATGTAGGTAAATTACCTTCTCTGAAACTTAGAGTCAGAAAATGACCTAAAGAATTGAGGAGTTGAGCAACTTGCCCAGGGTAACCCAGCCAGAATGGATCAGAGGTGGGGCTCAAACTGAGGTCTTCCTGGCTTGGGGGCCAGTTCTATAGCCATTTGCCACAGCTGCCTCTGTAAATTCATGATAATAATTACTGCCTTACTTCCCTGAATCTGGGGGTTGGATCAGATGATATCTCAATCTCTCTTTCAACTCTAAGGCTGTACAATTCAACCACAAACATTAAATGCCTGCTTTATGCCAAGGGCGAGTCATGCAAAGATAAAATTGGACATGTCTCCTATTTTTAAAGAACTTAATATCTATGAATCTATGAATTTTGGATGCTTGTTATAAGAACTTTTGCAGCATACAAAGAAGGTCCTCTGGAAGGGGTAATCACTCTTTAAAGGCAAGGAGTTTATCATTTGCAGCTTCCCATCCCAGTGAAGACTCCTACCATAACTCTGATCTTCAATATAACACATCACAGTGCTACCTTTTCTGACGTCCTTGAATTCACTTTGGACTCATCACTACCCTTGACTCTACCACTTGTTTCATTCTTGATTTGGAATCCATTTCTTTCTTTCCACTTGAATGTAGCACCCATGGTCCTTGGTCCCATCTTCTAGTTGGACTATTGGCTGTTCCATCCTCCAGAGACTTCTTGCTACCAGGGCTCTCTCTCTTGATAATTTCTTGAAAGATGATGTCTAGGCTCTTTTTTTGATCATGCCTTTCAGGTAGTCCAATAATTTTTAAATCATCTATCCTGGATCTATTTTTCAGGTCAGTTGTTTTTCCCAATGAGATATTTCACATTGTATTCTATTCTTTCATTCTTTTGGTTTTGTTTTATGTCTTGATTTCTCATAAAGTCATTTAGCTTCCATTTGCTCCATTCTAATTTTTAAGGAAGTATTTTCTTCAGTAAGCTTTTGGACTTCCTTTTCCATTTGACCAATTCTGCTTTTTAAGGCATTCTTCTCCTCATTAGCTTTTTGGACCTCTTTTGCCATTTGGGTTAGGCTATTTTTTAAGGTGTTATTTTCTTCAATATTTTTTGAGTCTCCTTTAGCAAGCTGTTGACTTATTTTTCATGATTTTCTTGCATCACTCTCATTTCTCTTCCCAGTTTTTCCTCTCCTTCTCTTACTTGCTTCTCAAAATCCTTTTTGAGCTCTTCCATGACCTGGGACTGATTCATATTTTACTTGGAGGCTTTGGATGTAGGAGTTTTGACTTTGTTGTCTTCTTCTGGTTGTATGTTTTGATCTTCTTTGTCACCAAAGTAAGATTCTATGGTCTGACTTTTTTTGCACTGTTTGCTCATGTTCCCAGCCAATTATTTGACTTTTAAACTCTTTGTTAAGGTAGGGGTCTGCTTCCAGCGTGGAGAATGTACTGTCCCAAGCTTCAGGGGTTTGGTGCAGCTGTTTTCAGAGATACTTCTAGGGACCTGTAAATTTTCAGTTCTTCCAAGATGGTATGATCAAAGGCGAGGTGTGTTTACTCCTTTCCTGGCCTGTGGTCTGATCTGTGAGTGACCACCAGCACTCTTTTCTGCCTTGGAACTGTGAGGAGGATTCCCTGTCCACTGCCACTACAAGCCTCACCACGCCAATGGTCCTCCTCCTCAGGACCGCCACCCATAACTGAGACCCAGATCCAAGCATGGGCAAAGCAAGAGAATCCTGCTTCAGTACCAGCAAAGAGATCCCTGCAATCCCCCTCTGATCAGCCACTAGCTCCCCTCTCTGTCTGTGGATCAAAAGTTTCAGAAGCAGTTTCCTCCCCAAGGCTGCGCCAGGACTTGGGCCAGACCAAGCTCCTCTCTCACAGTGGTAAGACAGACTTTTACTACTGACCTTCTAAGTTATCTTTGGTGTTCGTGGGTTGAGAAGTCTGGAAACCACCACAGCTGCCCATGATTCAGTCCCCTGAGGCCTGCTCCAGGTTTGCTGAGGCCTGTGCTGAACTGAGCTCCTCTACCAGCCTGGCACAATAGACCTTTCCAATCAACCATCCAGGTTGTCTTGGGCTGGAAATTTGTTTCACTCTATCTCTTTGTGGGTTCTGCTGCTCTAGAATTTGTGTAGAACCATTTTTTACAGGTATTTGGAGGGGTTTGGGGGAAAGCTCAAGCAAGTCACTGCTTTTACTCCGCCATCTTGGCTCTGCCCCCTACCAGGACTATCTCTTGACAGTTGATCTCCAAGGCTGCTGCTGCCAGTTCTAGTTGCATTATTCACATCCCAGCATGCCATTTGATTGTTCAGCAGGTCAAAACCAAAGTCCTTAGCCCATTTCAAAGTCCCTCATGGATATAAGCAGCCTCTTGTTTCTGTCCCTAGCTCCTTTTGCTTCTCTTTCCTTAAAATTTTCCTCAGGAAAACCTAATTCTAAGTACATAGTCCTCTCATTCTACTTCCATACTATTTCTCAGACTTTGCCAAAAGCTTCTACGTCTTCCTTCTCTGAGCCCTCCATGGTTTTTGTAGTTCCTGTAATTCCCCCTTCTCCATGAAGCCTTAGCCCAGAGATAAGGCATGATTCACCTAGAAAGTTAGAACAGGAAGAGCCCTTAAGCATCCCCTATCCATTTTAGAGATGAAGCACCTGATACTCAGAAAAGTAAAGCAACTTGTCCAAGGTCACACAGCTGGTCCGTGACAGCACCACATCTACCCAGTTCTGGTCTCATACTCCTGCCATGTTACTGTAAAGCCCTTAACACTGTGCCTGGCACACGTCATGTGCTTAATAAATGCTTGTTCTCTCTTCCACTCTTCATTCTTGCTTTTGAGACCCTACCAAGGCATTTCTATAATGGCATTTTTAGATCTTCAACATAATCACTTAACAATAAGGCAAAATAAATGATAACATCACAGGCACTCGTATATTAAAGCAAATATATAAATAATAAAGTGCATCACAATCCACATATAACTTCTCACCAATGCACTCAGTATCTATGAGAGGAAGAGTAGGTACATACCTATAGAAAATTGCCAAGGAAATACATGGTTGAGGAAAATACATGTGCCCAGAGTGACTCAATTCTGGAGACAGTAAACTTTAGTGTCTTCTTTCTGTTTCAGGAGTTATTGATAAAAGTTACTTCTGTGTTCAATAAAAACTTTTATTGTTAAACTGGATTAATCCACATAGTATTTAACTGACACCTCACTGGGCATGATGTGTCAGCCAAACCAGTCAGTCCATCAAGTAACTTCTTTGTTTCTCTGCTCTCAAACTGTTCTTCTGTTCCAGCAACTGTAGTATCTATCCCTTCTAGCTCCATACTTAATGGATGCAGTTCTGAGATCTGTCCTTTCACTCCTCTCTTCATTTATTTTTCTGAGTTCAAACTCTGAATCTTCTCATTGAGCAACATGTTAGCTTATAATTAGTAAAAAAATTCATCTTCTGTGTATAAAAATATAAATTATATTTTCCCCAAAACCATATAGTCATTTTGGTGTCCATGTCTCTTCCATTTTCTACAGCTTGTCACATTCAAAATCAGCAACTGTTTGTCTCATATTTTCTGTCAGATTCAATTCCTTGCAACCGTCAGTGTAACAGCTTCTTTTAGAATTCTGAGCAAGCTTAACGCAGCTTGTCTTAGGTAAGAAGATAGTAGATAATCTAATGAGATAATATTTGTAAAAAATACTTTATACAATGCCTGGCATATTGTAGGCACTATATAAATGCTCATTCACTTCCTTTCCTCTACATCACACTTTTATTGAACTATTTGTTTCCCCAAAACTTCAACCCATCCCTAGATTTGCCCTCTGGGACTACCTGGAATAAGTCAAACTGCCCTACCCCCAAATCCTTTTTTTTTGTTGAAGATGAACTTTCAAGTGCTTAAAGTTCACTCCATACTAAATAAGTCTTCCCTTCTCTAAATTAAATATTCACAAGTCCTTTCATCTGATCCTTCAATAATGTGATTTTGATTCCCCTGGTCATTCTAGTCACCTTTCTGTAGAGGTGATACATGGTAGGTATTCAACCAATTGTTGAGTTGTATTGATGGATGATGTAATACATCAAAAGGGTATATATCTTGTCTCTGAGTTATTACACTTTCCAGAGAACTAATGGACAGTTTTCTTTGGAGTGTGGCTGAAGAATAGGCATTTCTGACAGATTTCTGAGAGCATAATTAGTCAAAACATTAGCTTGCTTAAGCACAGTCTATGTGATGTCTCTAAAGTGCTGATTATAATGTCAAATGTACAATGGATTTTTAGTAAATATTAGGTCCTGTTAATGGATATAATGAGGATGAATGCTAATGGATAGGGAGGACCTCTACAAGTCAGCTAGACCTGCTAGGCAGGGTTATGCCCAACTCATTTCAAAACCACTGGATTCTGTTTTATTTTCAGAAGTCTCTTTTAGGGAGATGTCCTGTTCTTGGTGATTGATTTTACTGCGACATGTCCTATAAAACAATTCTATTTTTTGAAATTTTATTTATTTTTCAATAGTATTTTGTTTTTTCCCCAATTATATATCAAGACAATTTTTAGCATTCGTTTTTACAAGATTTTGAGTTCCAAATTTTTCTTTCTTCCTCCCTTCTCCTCTTCCAAAAATGGTAGGCAATTTGATATAAGTTATATATGTGCAATTATGTAAAACATATTTCCATATTAGTCACACTTGTGAAAGAAGAAACAAATCAAAAGGAAAAAAAGCGTGAAAAAAATAAAGTGAAAAAAGCATGCTTCAGGCTGCATCAGTTCTTTATCTGGATGTGGATAGCATTTTCCATCACGAGCCTTTTTACTTGTCCTGGATCACTGTGTTGCTAAGAAGAACTAAGTCATTCATAGTTGATCATCACACAATGTTGTTGATACTGTGTACAGCGTTTTCCTGGTTCTGCTCATTTCACTTTGCATCAGTTCATATAAGTCTAAAATAATTCTTAATGTCAAGAAGCTAGTCCATCCATCCAGACGAAGAGAGGAAATCAAGGAGGAAGGAGTTCCTAAGAACTGCATTCTTAGGAGCCTTCTACTCCTAACCGCATGCAAATGATTTATGAACATGTTGAGATCCTGAAGATAAAACATTTCTATTTCTGCCTCTCCTTTGGTCTAACCTACATCCCTCTTGCTGTAGTTAGAATCATTTCATTCTACTGTATCCTGCTATGTTCATCAAAATGACAGCAGCTGTTTGATTCTCCTCTATATATTCAACCTTCACTTAAAGACTTCCTGTGTACCTTGAATTTGAGATTAACTAATTTTAATTCTAATTTTTCCATGTTTGTCACTCTCATAATTATTCTCATTGTTCTATTCTAGACCTTTATCACATGTTCCCTTAAATTGTGGATCTCATGGGAGAAGTGACCTGTCAGATCTATTAATAGGGGAAGAGTCATGACCAAATAAGATACAGAGTCACAAGAGGTAAAATGGACAATTTTGGTTACATAAAATTAAAAGTTTTTGCATAAACAAAACAACGTAGCTAATGCTAGAAGAGGAACATGAAATCAGGGATGGGGAGAGATCTCTGCAGCAAATTTCTGTGATAAAAATTCTCATGTCTAAGACATATAGGGAACTGAGTCAACTTTACAAGAATAAAAGCCATTCCCATTTGATAAATGGTCAAAATGTTTAGGTAGGCATTTTTCAGAGGAAGAAATCTAAGCTATTAATAGCCATATGGAAAAAAATGCTCTAACCCACGAGTAATTAGAGCAATACAAATGAAAATAACTCTGAAGTATCATGTCACACCCATCATGTTGGCAAAGTTGACAAAGGGAAATTGACAAATAGTGAAAGGGCTATGGGAAAACAGGTATGGTAATGCATTGGTAATGGAGCTGTGAACTGGTCTAACCATTTTGGAAAACAATTTGAAACTATTCCCCAAAGGTATTAAACTGCACACTCTTTAACCTAGTGATACCTCTATTAGGTCTATACCCCAAAGAGATCAAAAATATATATACAAAAATATTTATAAATAATTCTTTTTATGTTGACAAAGAATTGGAAACTTCTTTGGTGCCACCAGTTGGGGAATGGCTGAACAAGTTATGGTATATGAATGTGATGGAGTACTACTGAAATGTAAGAAATGATGAAAAACCTGAAAGACTTGTATGAACTGATGCAGAGTGAAGAGAGCAGAACCAGATGAACAATTTACACAGTAATGACAATATTATAAAGACAAACAACTTTGAAAGTCAACTTAGGAACTCTGATCAACATGGTGATCCACCACAGTTCCAAAGGATTCATGATGAAACATGCTATCCATTTCCAGATAGAGAGCTGATGGATTCAGAGTGCAGATTAAAGCTTCTCTCCTTTTCTGTCCTCTCCTCTTCTTCTTTCCTTTCCTTTCCTTTCCTTTCCTTTCCTTTCCTTTCCTTTCCT
>NW_020954619.1:46389396-46429804 GCF_900497805.2 Vombatus ursinus | reverse complement strand
TCCTGTCCTGTCCTGTCCTGTCCTGTCCTGTCCTGTCCTGTCCTGTCCTGTCCTGTCCTTTCCTTTCCTTTCCTTTCGCCATGCCATGGGATGACATGGCTAACACAAGACTCTATTATGCTTGACTCTATATATTTGTGACAGGTTTTGCTTTTCTTGCCTTCTCAATTGATGGGGGATGGGGAGGTGGGAAGGAGAGAATTCAGACCTGAAAATAAAATTGAAAATAAATGTGGATCTCCAAAATTCATATAGTGCTTTAATATCCCCAAACAAGTAGTCATTCAGCATCTATTTAACCACCTGTGGTGACAAGGAGCTTACTACTTAATAAATCAGTATGTTCCATTTTTGGACAGCTTTAATTGTGAAGTTTTTCCTGATTTTGAGTCAAAATCCTTATTGTGTCGTTTTTAGTCATGTCTGACTCTTTGTGACTCCATTTGGGATTTTCTTGGTAAAGATACTGGAATGGTTTACCATTTCCTTTTCCAGCTCATTTTACAAATGAGGAAACTGAGGCAGACAGGGTCAAGGGACTTGCCCAGGGTTACATAGCTAATAAGTGTCTGAGGCCAGATTTGAAGTCAGATCTTCCTTCCTCCAAGCCTGGCACTCTATGCACTGTACCACCTAGCTGCCCTTGAGTCAAAACCTGCCACTTTTCTAATTTTCATCCATTGGTTCTATTGCTACATGGAATAAACATAATCCCTCTTCCATATAACATCTCTTCAAATACTTGAAGGCAGGGACCACTTTTCTCCCAAATATTCTCTTTTATGGACTGAACGCCCCCAGTCTCTTCAACAAGTCCTTAAATGACATATTTTTGAGTACCCTTCTCATCCTGCAAAGTTATTTCAAGAAAAAATTTCAACATTTGGACAGAACCAGGAGGGGAACTTTCTTTGGAAAGTTTTGGGAAAAACCCTTGAGCTAATTTATAGTTGGTAAATCAGGGGAAAAAAACAGATTATTACAGTAAACCACAGAATTATAGAATCTCAGATTTGGAAGAGACCTCAGAGATTATTGATTTCCAACTCCTACCTGAACAAGGATTCCTTCTTCAATATACCTTACAAAGAGTTATCCAGACTTTCTTTAAAAACTTCCAATGGGGAGAGTAGGAGAGAGACCCACTACTTCTCAAGGCAACTCATTATATATTTGGAAACTTATTATGAAGTTTTTCCTTACATCAAATCTAATTTTACCTTTTCTTTTTTTGCAACTTCCACCAATTTTAAACTAGATGTAATAGAGACATCTTAAGTTCAGTATGTCCAAACCAAACTAATCTTTCTCTTGAAAGGTTTCTTTCTTCTCTCTTCCAGAATTCCCTTTTTCAGTGAAAGACACCTACATTCCAGTCTCCAAAGTTCATAACCTGTATCCTAGACTTCTCATTTTCTTTCATCTCACATATCCAGTTAGTTGTCAAATCTTCCTCTTTCATTTTTCATGAAAACTCTCATAGCTGATCTCTTCTCTCCATTCATATAGCAACCACCTTAGCTCAGACCCTCATCAACTCTCTCCTAGATTATTTCCATGGCTTCCCAATTAGTCTCCCTGTCTCTAGTCTATCGCTACTGCAGTTCATCCTACACGTTGCTGTCAAAGGAATTTTCTTCATGGGCAGATTTGTCTGTGTAACTCTTCTACTTTGTCAACTCCAGCAGCTTCCTATTGTCTGTAGGATAAAGAATAAACTCTCCATTTATCTTTTAAAGCTCTGCACAACTTGGCCCAGTCTATCTTTCCCGCCTCATTGGATATTACTTCCTCTTCTTCCTTCTGTCATCCAGCCAAACTGGCCTTCTCTCTGTTCCTCAAACACAACACTCCACCTCTCATCTTCATGCCTTTGCACTGGCTGTCCCCAGTGCCTGGAAAGCTCTCCCTCCTCCCTTCTATCTCAGAGTTCTCTTCCTTTAAAACTCGGCTCAAGCACCACCTTCTGCATGAGGTATTTTTTTTTTTTAGGCAATTGGGGTTAAGTGACTTGCCCAGGGTCACACAGCTAGTACATGTCAAGTGTTTGATCTGAGGGATTTGAACTCAGGTCCTCCTGACTTCAGGGCCGGTGCTCTATCCATGTATTTCTTGATTCTCTCATATGCTAGTGCCCTTTCTCCCAAACTACATTGCATTTAACTAATTTGAATATATTTATGTTTATTCACTTTATATTTATGTTGTATATTTTTATATCTGTTGTCTCCCCTTAAAAGTAGAGATTGTTTCATTATTTGTATTTCCAATAATCCAATCCAATAAACATTTATTAAGCACCTACTATGTGCCAGGCACTGGGCTAAGCACTGAAGATATAATTAATAAAAAGATAATCCCTGCCCTTAAGGAGCTTATAATCTAAGAGGCAACATTTTAAGGGGCGGTGGATACCAGGGGGCACCTGGCACTGGGATATTTTGTTTTGTGGAATTGACACTAGACAGGCAGAATGGAGTGAGACCTCTATAAAGGAAGGCATTGGGAGGAGTTTGGCACTCCATCCTCCAGTCTTTCAGTTAGAGGGGAAAGGAGGCTCAGGGAGGTGGTATCAATCAAGATGTGAGTTAGCAACATGGTAATGAGATTAGAGGTGAGGAGCTTAACCTGGGAGGGGGCATCTTGCTCATTGGAGTTAAAGCCAGGCTGTCAGCAGATGCTGAGAGGAGTGAGCAGATACAGAGTAAAGTGCCTACCATAGTGCCTGGCACATGCTGAGTACTATATAAATATTAGTTGATTAATTGGTCCATATAGGAAGAAATGGAGCACAGTTAACTAGATAGAGTGCACTATTCTTACAGGATGTTACCACATTTTTGTATTTATCTTCTGTTACTTGCCCTTGCTTCCGTATTTTGTATAAGTCTTTTTAGAAAATCTAAGATAATCTTTGACCCTGAAATGCCACTGCTAGGCATACATGCTAAGGAGGTCCAAGGCAGAAAGAAAGGTTCTATCTATACCAAAATATGTATGGTGAACTTTTTGTGTGTGGTAACAAAGGATTAGAAACAGAGTCGGAGTTCATTGATTGAAGAATGGCTAAACAAATTGAGGTATGTAAATGTAATGGCATATTACTATAAGAAATGACAAATATGAATGCAACCCCAGTCCCAAAGCCCATTGGTATGAGATTCTGTCCTTACTGGTAGAGATCACTGTCCCTTACCTGTGAGAGAGCCTCAAGTCTTTTCAGTCTCTTTGAGTCTTTAAACCTGCTCTGAGTCTCTTTAAGCTCTGCAGTTACTTTGGGTGTTCTGGCTTCCAGCTTTGAGAGGAAACCAACTTCAGGTTGTTGAAGGAAAAGGCTCTGTGAAGAAGCCAACATGAGAGGAGCTGGCAGTCGCCACTGTGTCCTCATCCTCTGTTTGTTGTACTGTAGACTTTGGAGAACTCCCTATTGGGTGATATCTGGGATTCTTTCTTGGTTTAGCTGATATAGCTTGCTCCCAATGGGAGAACTCTTTCAGTCTGTATTGTCTGGTGTATATTGTCCTATCTATACTTTCTCTGATTTCGATTTTGCTATTGAATTGGATAAATGGATTTCTTTGATAATTTTTATGTGTGTTCATTGTGGAATTGGAAAAGGGGTCAAGTCTTGGATATAAAGTTTGAGGTTTTGCCTCCTCCCAATAATTAATAGTGACCAGAAGTTAGCTTAAACCTGAAAATCACATCCCCTAGACTAAATAATATTTAGGAGAGACAGGGACATGATGGAGACTGCCAGATCCTCTCTTGTCAATTTCTTCTCAGAGTCTTTTCCCTCAGTAACCTTAAGTGGGATTGGCATTTTTCATCTTCTTTCTTGAAACTAGAAGCCAGAAGCTCCCAAAGAGACTGTAGAGCCTGAAGAGACTCAAAGCAGGTCCAAAAACTGGAAGATACTGAAGAGACTTGAATCGTTCTTAATCCCACCAACTCTGTCCTGCCCCTCACACAGGCAAGGGACAGTGATCTCCACCAATAAGGAGAGAATCCCGTACCAATGGACTTTGGGGTTGGGGTTACATGAAGAATTAAGAGAAACCTTGAAAACCTTATCTGAGTAATCAAACCAGGAAAACATAATACACAATTACTACACAATATACATGGAAAGAACAATGAAACAAGACTGACAACTGTGTAATCAAGGGTTGCTCTAGAGATGAGAAAATGGACATTCCTCCATTCATTGGTAAGGTAGAGGACAAAGGGTGTGGAATATGCCCATGCTATGAGATGTTCTGATGTGCTTTTGGTTTTACTGAACTATTTCTTCTTTTAAATCTTTGTTAAAAGATTGTTAAAGGCTCTTGTTAAAGGCTCTCTGGGTAGTGGGGACTATTTTCAGAAATGAATGTGATGTGTAAGCAAAAAGAATCACTAAAACTAAAGAAACAAAATAAAACAAAACTAACTTGACTCGTGAGTTCCTCGAGCAGCCACATTCCTTCTTATTAGAATTCTCCTTGTGTCTTTGGAATTCTTTTTCTTGATAGAGTCCCATTTCTCCTGGACTGATTTCCCTATGGAGTTTTTAGTCTGTGGAATTCTACCTATTCTTAATCTGTACCCTTTGAAATATGTTCTCCTAGAAGTTAGGTTGCATATTAGACTATTTCTTCTCTTTTATTATAAAAATACTATATTTATTTGCAACTAGGTGGATCTAGTGCTGGACTTGGAGTCGAGAAAGCCTGAGTTAAAATCCAGCCTCAGACATTTACTGGCTGCATGACTCTGAGCAAGTCATTTAATCTCTGTCTGCTCAGTTTTCTTATCCGTGAAATGGGGATAATAATAGCATTTAACCTCCCAAGGTTGTCTTGAGGATCAAACGAGACAGTATTTGTAAAGTGATTTGTAAATCTTAAAATGCTAGCTATTATTATTATAAACTCTCCTAGGTTGTGGTCAATTACCTTCAAGGTTCCCATCGTTTCCATTTTAGCAAATAGTTCTTCCTTATTAGTGAGAAGTAGGTTTATAAGTTACCCATTTTGGGTTTTTGAAGGATGAAATTTTCATTAAGGCCATTTATTAGTGGCTTTACTTTTGACGGAAAGAGGTCCTACAAAGGTCTTCATAATCAAAGTCCCAGTTAACAACTACTACTTCTACCCTTCTTACAGGGCAGCTCGGTGGTGCCATCATGCACAGTGCTGGGCTAGGAATCAGGAAGCCTCAACTTCCTGAGTTCAAATCCAGCCTCAGACACTTACTAGCTATGTGACACTGGGCAAGTCCCTTAACCCTTCCTGCCTCAGTTTTCTCATTTGTAAAATGAGCTGCAGAAGGAAACGGCAAACTACTCCAGTATCTCTGCCAAGAAAACTCCAAATGGGGTCATGAAGAGTTGGACACGATTAAGCAACAACCACAACTTCTTCCCCTCCACCCCCCACTTAATAGTATTTTATTTTTTCCAATTATATGTAAGGTTAGTTTTCCACATTCACTTTTATAAGGTTTTTTGTTTTTGTTTTTGTTTTTAATTTTTTTTAGGCCATTGGGGTTAAGTGACTTGCCCAGGGTTACACAGCTAGTAAGTGTCAAGTGTTTGGTCTGAGGCCGGATTTGAACTCAGGTCCTCCTGACTTCAGGGCTGGTGCTCTATCCATTGCGCCACCTAGCTGCCCCCCACTTTTATAAGATTTTGAGTTCCAATTTTTTCTCCCTCCCCCTCCACAAGATGGCAAGAAACCTGATATAGGCTATACACGTACAATCATATTAAACATATTTCCATGTTAGTCATGTTGAACCACAGCAACTTCTGACAGACTGCCATGTACATAGTACTTGAAAGTTTACCAAGTACTTTAGAGTCATTCTACTGTTTGGACCTCAGCAGCTCTGTGAAGTAGGGACTACAGGCATTGTTATCCTATCTTACAAGTGAGGAAACAGAGAGGGGTTTGCTCAGGGTCACACAACTCACATCAGAGGCTGAATATGAACTTGGCTCGTCCTGACTCTGAGTCCAGCTCTTTCTGAACCCAACTGTTCTGCCTCCGTCATGCCTCTGTGCTTAGTTCATGCCCTCTTTCCAAAACCCCTCCTTTAGTTCTTTCTGTGTAGGTGTGCCAAAGTATATTCTCATGACAATATCGTTTCTGCACCTGTTGATCTTTGTCCCCATCATAATGTTCCTTGTGTGGATCTAGTCATACTGTGGGCAGGACTTTATATCCTGCTGGAGTGACAGACAGGACTCTTTCTCATTCAGCAGTTATGTCTGTGACATAAGGAATGTGGATTGGAGTTGGCTTTAGAAAATGTGAATTGAAATCTACAGTCCTTGTCATTAAATAGCTGCGTAAACATAGGTGTGTCACAGCTTCTCTGAACCTCTGTTATAGTGCGCTGAAGTAGTTCTTTGTCATACAATGACTCTGTCAGATAGGTGTAGTAGTAGGGATTTTATTATTCCCATTGTACAGATGAGGAAACTGAGGTCCAGAGTAGCCAAATGATTGACCTATTTGGCTAGTAAAGGATCAAACTGGACTTAAACACTGATCTTTTGGCTCCAGTTTCAGGGCTTTTTCTGCTATACTGGGGTTATTTCTAAGCATTTTGTTACTTTATGTCTATTGTGGGCATTATATTTTTATACTAATATAATATCTTTCTCAATGTAGATACGCTATAACTTTTTTTTTTAACCCACTCACCTTTGCTATAAAGGATGTTAGGATCTTGCTGAAGCTAATGTGATATTCCACTAAAAAAAATCTCTTTGAATAAAAATGATTTATTGTAGCATCCTAGAATTTAGAGCGTAAAGGGACCTTAAACACTAGCTCATCCAACCCTTTCATTTTATTTTTTGTTTTTATTTTTATTTTTATTTTTGGAGACAATCAGGGTTAAGTGACTTCCCCAGGGTCACACAGCTAGTAGTGTATGAGGTCAGATTTGAACTCAGGTCCTTCTGAGTCCAGGGCCCATGCTGTCTTCATCCACTCTGTCACTAAGCTTTTTATTTTATGGATGAAGGAGTGAAGCCTACAAAGGTTAAATGACTTGCTTTAGGTTACGTAGGAAGAGAATAGCAGAGGCAAGATTGTAACCCAGGGTCTCTGATTCTAAATATAATAGTCTGTCCACAGCATCATACCAGGCAGTCTAGATTTTCTCATGCAAACAGCTCAGATTTCTACTTCAAGGTAGCCCTCACATCCCTGCCAACACTTCTCTGGGAATTTTTCAGAAGCAAATCAAGACTATAAGTTCTAGGGCTCCAGTTCTATGCTCAGTTCTAGTGCTAAGCATAGGTTCAGTTTGGGGACATAATCCTAGAGTGGGCATGAAGGGAGTCCCTTTCTTATCTTCACCTTCAAGTATCTTTGGTGCCAGTAGTGTGTGTGTGTGCTCTTATTTGCAGAAGAAAATCAGGCTCAGGGAAGAACTTACACTTTCAGTTTTATGGTGGGCTGTGGAGTTATGGGGGTAAGGAGGGCGGCCTGTAGGAGGGGTGTAAGAGAGGAGTTTGAAATTAACACATTTTTCATTTAAAAACTTGCTATAGTGACTTGTCAGGTAGAAATTAGATTCATGCTGATATCTGGATGTTCACACACCTAAAAGAAATCTTGAGGTGGCAGGCAACATTTCTTAACTTCCCAAGGTGCATATGCATTAATTAGACATGTTTTAAAGCCATTGGGGGATCGTAAAATGGTGAGATTTATCTTGCCTTCATTTAAGACATGTTTTGGGAGAAAATGTTGCCTTTCTTGCAAATTCAATCACAAATGTCAAAATTCCCCAAAGTTAACATTTTTGTGTAATGTTAACTCATCTAAACAAACTAAAACAGACACTAAAAATATCTCTGCCCATTCTCCCTCTCTGGGGTATGATAGCATCTCCTGCTTCTTAGATGTTCCCTTGGCTTATATAGATGCAGGTCAGTGTTTATACAGATTTGTTTGGCACCATTTTGCTTTTTGAGAGGACATGTGTCTGTTTTAATTTCTGAGTTTATATGGAGCATGACCAGGACACACTGTTTAGTAGCAATAATGTGTACTTGACATTATCTTAACTATTACTTATGCCCAGAAAGACTTTATAAGGGACTCTTCCTACCTCTTTGACTAGGTGTTAGGTACCTTGAAAAGGTGTAAAGTTCTCATTGTTTCATTGATGAGTCCTTTGTTCTGGAACCCCTGGGTCATTTGGACTTGGTTTAATCTTGGTGATTTCTCTCCATTTACCTTATTCTAAACATTGTGTGTGTGTGTGTGTATGTTTTTTCTTGATTTCAGTCCTCTTCTCTATGTATCAGTTCATATGTCTTTACAAGCTTCTTTGAAATCTTTATATTATCATTTCCGATGGCCAGTCTGTACAGATCCAGCCAAAGTGCATGTCGAGTTTGCTAAAAGTTTTTTCTTTTCCCTATGAAAATTCTTATCCTATATTAATTTGTCTGTCCAGTTCCTGACCTGTCAACTAGTCTCTATGTTTTCACTATTGTCTCAGCTCCTATAATAACAGCAGCTGCTGTAACAAAATCAACAGCAACAAGCAATAAACAGCAATAGCAAGAATAGCCTTGGCTGCTGCAGTAGCAGCAACAATGACGATGCACAATATTTTAAGAATTTGTTCCTTATAACAACACTGGGAAATAGGAAGATAGTATAAGCATTATCATTCCCATTTTACAGATGGAGGTGCTAACACTTAGAGAAATTATATGAATTGCCCATGTTCCCACAGCTAGTAAGGGTCAGAAAGAGTATTCAGATCTAGGTCTCTAGATTCTCAGTCTCATGCTTATTCTACTACAACATACTATTTAACTTTCAGCTTCTAGTAGCTTAGGAAAGTGCTTGTTTTTCTTCACCCCCTACATGACATTCATAAACTGGTTTGACAGAGGTTGAGAACCATGCTGTGCCTGGTGTCCCTTGTACTCTAAGATGCTGCCATTATAGGTTTCAATGAAGAGCTATAACTAAGAACAGGTAACTAGGGCTTTGCTCTGGGGCACCTACATTTTGAGTATGCTGATAACTCTTACACTCTTTTAGCTTCATGGAAACAACAGAACTTAGCACCTAGTTAGCAGGAAAGATTAGTTAAAATAGGAAACTACCAGATGGTGTGCTTGTCTGGCTGAAACCCAGGTGAGCACCTCCCTCACTGAGTCCCACTCTACTCTCCTCCAACTGAATTTATCTGAAAAAGTTTACTTGAAGGTGTGTTTTGTGCTGTAAGCCCTAAGCACAAAAATTGCTAATCACAACTTTTTTCGTGTAACAATCAGGCCTTCTTGTGGATTTCCTCTGGGTATTTACCTTGACGTGTTGCCAGTCATCGTCACTGATTCCATGGTTGTGTTATGTGCTCTCCAGAGCTTTTTTTTTTTCCAATGAATTAGGGCCTCTCCCTTTCCCTTGAAAGTATAGGGCCCCTTGCCAGCTGGTACCCAATTTTTCCCAGATCAGTACCAGCCAATCAGGATGTGGCACTAACCAGGATAAGTGATCCCAAGTTTGATATTTCTCTTGCTATTCATCCAGTTCCATAGTCCTTTTGGCTATCTACTATGTTTCTCAGGTGGGCATCCCTCGTTAAATCCCTTGATTTTCTTTGTTTTACAGAGTCTATCTTTGTTTTCATTCTCTCCCCAGCATCCTTTGCCACCCCACAGCCTCTTAGACATTATTTCCTGCCCCTCCATCATTTCAGGCCAATTCCTTCTCTATAGGTGAGAAATTCTGTTTAAGAGGAGAGTGATGCAAAGATTTCCCTGAATGTTCCTCTATAGTCTCATCTAATGTTAATCAAGGGGCTTTCAACAAACTAATTATGGCAGGAGATTCCTCCGAAATTGGTATTTTCGTGGGAAAGTGAGACAGCAACAGCCGAGCTAGCTGGCTTCTGCTTTCTTTTGTGTTTGAGGGTCATGAAGATTCTATTTGCCTTTTATGCTTGTGAAAGATAAGGAATTGAAAGGGGGTTATTTAGAAAGCAGACATCAAAAGGGGGTGGGGAGAAGAATCTGGATTTACCACTCATACTCCAGAACTCCCTCCAGAAAGGTTACCTTCCTTTTCCCTACTGCTCTCATAATCTGACCTCTCTATCTTTGGGCTTCAGGATTGCTGTGGTGGTGAGCAAAGTATCTAGGTAAATCGTTGAGTATTTTGTATTATCTGTGCTAATGCTCTCTTCCATTAATGGAAATGAGCACAAATTAACTATAATGATATTTTTCACCAGACAGTGCTTGTAATCCAAATGATATTCCCTGGCAAGCACGTCTTCTTCATAATGACTCTGCTATACCCAAAATGTGCTCCAGAGATAATTACCTACTACTCTCAATTAAGGGAGCTACTAGATATATTAAATAGCTACCCACTACCTTCTATAATAATGTTGCGTAATAAAATGGATCACCTCAGGAAGCCTCCCAAGGGATTTTGTTTACCCAAGGTCAGTAGCAGAAGACCTCATTCTAACCCTGTTCCATCTAAAACATGCTATGGACCTCAAGAATGTTAAACTATAGTTATAGGTACCAATTTTGTGGGTGAATTAATATGCCAACTGACCAATCTTGGGATACAGGTTTTATGGGTCTCTGGTGACTAGAAAAAGCAGGATCTTTTTCTGTTTGCCAAGCACACCTGTCTCACTTGAAGTTTGAACTTTATTCAGATAACATTTTATCACACCACTCCCTGCTTAGAAACCCCCTGTCTAATGGGAATTTTCTCCTTATCTACCTGTTTTAGGGCCATTAAGTGAAATGGGTGTGTGTGTGTGTGTGTGTGTGGTTTGAATATTTAGTTGTATGGTCATAAATGAACATACAAACACGTACACATATTCAGGGGCTACTGTTATCTGGGGGATATTGGATCCATCCCTAACATCTATTGCCCCTACCTACTCTCATTGCCTCCTGAGACCCTGTTGAAAGTAAGTTGGTTGAGAATACTTTCAGGTAAAAGGCATCATATTTCCAATCTAGGATACCCATAAATCCTAGAATTCACTGAGTTTAGAGTGTTAAAGCCAAAAGGAACCTTAGAGGTCATTAAGTCCAACCCTCTCATTTTAGGATGAAGGAATTGATGGGAAGTACTTAGTTCAAGGTCTCATGGCTGTGATGTGACTGAAGGGCCAGGATTCAGACTCAGGTCTTCTGATTCACGTTCCAAATCCACTTTTCTTATGGTCTAGAAGCCTGTCTTTTCAGGTGGACATAGATTTAGAAGCAGCTAACTACCCCAATCCTGGCATCGTAGGAATTTATTGAACTTGTTTTATGGTGTTCATCGCCCCTAATTCCTCCTTCATGCTCTGTGCTATCTCATTCTTCCTTGAAGTTTCCTCCATTGTCTACCACCCTGATTCAATTGTGATGAAGCTGGAAGATTTGGGGGTCATTGACTCCTGTTTGGTGACAGACATTCCTTATTTTTCTTTGTCCCTCCTCCCCATTATCTTTGTCTCTCTGTGTGTTTCATGCCACTTGCCCATACACAATTAAGGGAGGGAGAAGGAAGCCATCTTTCCTTTTTCTTGTACCACATGCTAAGACTGCAAGATTGTATGTTGGTCCCAGAAAATAGAAAGGAAGCACAATCTGTGTTTGTAGCAAATTTCATGGGTTACAGGCTTAAGGAACATGTCATTGATCCCTCATTGTTCCCTTCCTCTCCATCTCTTTTCCCCTCCCCTTGGGGAGACTAGCTGACCTGGGGAATGTTGATATTACCTGCCAATGGACTGGAGGGTTGGTGTGTGGATTCACCCTGCACCTTGGTCATTCTTGGTGAGGTCCGTAAGACTAGATGGGGGCATGTTTAGAAGAGTAGAATGAGCAATAAATTTGGAGTCAGAAGACCTGGATTGGAGTCCTGGCTCCCCTACTTACTTTGCCATATGACCTTGGACAAGTCATTTCTGAACTTCAATTTCCTTATTTGTAACATGGGGATAATAAACCTTGGACTGCCTACCTCCCAGAATTGATAGACTCATAGATTATTAGACTTGGAAGAGATTTTAGAGATTGTAGGATATAATCCCCTCATTTTATAGATGAGCAAACTGAGGCCCAGAGGTAACTTAGAGGTAACTTAGCCAAAGTCACACAGATGGCACACAGTTGCAAAGCTGGAGCCCTTTCACCTCAAGCCCAGGGCTCTTTCTACCATACCATGTTGCCTTCAGAGGGCATTTTTCCCTGCTGACCTCAAAGCCCTCCCCTGTTTGGACTTGTATCCCTTGGGATGGGTCATAGGAGGACCAACTTCTGGGGTTGGGAGAGGAAGATGACAGTACCTTCTAGTTCTAAATACTATATTCTAAGTTCCCATTTACTCCATTTTTCAGGCACTTGTTCTCTTTTATGTCAGATTCTCCAGAGTAGGTTGGCTAGAATATTCTCTCAATGAAATTCGTTTCTGATTTGACACAAATTATCACCACCGTCACCACCAGCCTGAGCCCATAAAGGAAGATCTTACCTTTTCACCAAGGATGCTTGGAAAGCTCAGTGCCTGGGAAGAGTGAGGAAGTTTAATTGTGATGCCTTTTGGCTCTCTTCCCTATTATTTAATTAGCACGAAGAGGGATTTAGGTAGAAAAGAATAACAATAAGCAGAGAGGAGAGGAGAGAAAGTGAACAGCTGAAGCAGAGAATAATTACCCGGTGTGTGTATACACAACATGCACAACACATGGATATTAAGCACAATAGAGGCAGGTGTATTGATCTTGTGAAAAATACATTGGGGCACATTGGAGAGCAAAGCTTCTGTCCCTCCCCCAAGACTTTCCAGCCATTCGAACTTCGTTTGGTCTTTGCCTTGCTCAGAGACAGTCTGAGAGTTTCATTCTGCTTAATTAGGGCTCAGTGGCTAGATTCAAAGTCTTTAATTGGATTCAGTTGAATATGGAAAGTGCTCAATGATTATAGGGAGGCTGGTTCAGGGAAGACAGGTTCCATATAAAGCAAAGTTAGGCATAGATTCTGGCATTGGGTCATAGTTCTGTCAGTTTCCATAGTTGCTGCCTGAGTTTTCAGAACCCCTTGGCATGCAGTCCTCCCTCTCTCCCTTCCCCCCATCCCCACTCCCCTTCACCATTTCTCCCCAGCCAGACATGTTATTGGTCTCTAGGCAAGGGGTTCTGTCCTGAAGCTAGACTTAAGCCAGCCACCTTAGTTCTCTCTGCACTAAGTCCAGCAACAGTATAGTGAGCCCCTGAGACTGAAGGTGGTAAAGGAGGAGCACCAGGCTGCCTAGGGAGGGACAAACAGACCTAGTTTGGAAATAGAAGGTTTCTATATTTGTTGAATAAAGGAGGTGGACTAGATGAACTTCCAGGTTGGAATTCTATGAACCTATAAACCTGGGATGGCATGGCTGGCAGGTATTGTAGCTGACTCTTGCGGTAGTGTGAGTGCTACTCCAACTCCTCACCTTCAGCCACCTACCAGTTCAGCTATAGCCTTCTCTGGAGTGCTGGCAGACAGTCATGGGACTATGTGCCTGACAGAGGCAAGGTACTCTGATGGGGGACTGGCTTACACTGGGCAAGTTATTTTCAGCATTGGTGATCAAAGCCGTATTTGGACGCAGGTGTCTAAAGATGAGTATCCTCATAATGTCATATAAATTCCTCTCTGTCTCAAGTGTTTTTTTTTAATAAAACATTCCATATCTACATTGGCCGTGCCTAAAAATTGATATCTCCTTTTGTGCCTTGAGTCCATATCCATGTCCAGTGTTAGGTGGTGAGCAGCTGGCTTCAATTCTCTGTAATTGTGGTTGGTGATCATGTTAATCAGAATTCTGAAGTATAAGCTTATGAATAATAGCAGGAAGAAAACAAATATTAGGGGAGTGATGACCAAAGAAGAAAGTTGTGATACAGGAGTGGAAGGGATAATGAGTTGATCCCTTGGACAGTCAGCTGATACACCCTTTCCAGAAACAATGGTGGTATTGATTTGATTATTGAGCCCAGAGAAGGCGGTAGAACACCAAGATTAGGGTTGGGGGAGCTGAGGGAGGTACATATATGGAAACACAGCAAATGGCAAGATGACCTAGGTAGACAGCTGGATGGGATATGAATTCTAGAAGTTAAGGATTCAGAAATTACCTCCAAGGTATGCATATCCTAACTCTAAAATTCCATTATTCTAGCTAATTTAATTTAATTACAAGAATAATTAGTAAGAGCCTACTATGTGAAGAGCACTGTATTAGGCTTTGGGGGAAGTACTAAATGCCATTCCAGAATCCCAGGGTTTGAAGGAACATTAGAGACTATCTGGAGAAGGTAAACTTGGAGACAAGAAGACTCAGTGGGAATATGATTTTAAGTATTTGAAGGCCTATCATATGGAAGAAGAATTAGAATAGTTTAGCTTACTTCCAAAAAGCAGAATTAGGAACAATGAGTAAAAGTGGCAAAAAAAGGCAGATTTTAGGTAGATGTTAGTGTAATGTGGGTTTGGCATATGCCCAACATAATGTCATCCACATGGAGGACTGGAGCATGCACTAGAGCCTATCTGGTCTGGAGTAGCCTTTTTGCATTGGCTACATAACTGGAACTGTCTGGATCTTTAAAATGGTCCGACTGAGCAGTACCAGGCAGACTTTCCAACATTTTCCTCTGAGGCTGAGAGTGACTTCTCAGCCAGAAATAGTGGCATGTACTTATAATCTCTGCTTTTGAGGAAGTTGAGGCTAGGGCATCACTTGAGCCTGGGAGTTCAACAGTGGGCTAAAGCCAATCAGGTATCTGCACTAAGTGCAGCAATAGTATAGTGAGCCCCTGAGACTGAAGGTGGTGAGGGAGGAACACCAGGCTGCCTAGGGAGGGACAAACAGACCTAGGTTGGAAATGGAAGGTTTCTGTATTGGTCAGTAGTTCTATCAGGCTCATGAGTGGCCACTGTACTTCTACTTTGGGCAAGATAGATAGGAAGGAAGGAAGGAAGGAAGAAAGAAAGAAAGAAAGAAAGAAAGAAAGAAAGAAAGAAAGAAAGAAAGGCAAGAAGGAAGGAAGGAGGTGTCTCCCTCACAGCCTCAGGCAGGAATGCTGGAAAAGCCACCAGCATTGCAGCCAGTGGAACAATGCTGCTCCTAACAATATGGTAGGCTAATGTAGAAATTCTAGTGTCTTGGAAACAGATTCCTTGTGTCTTCTACTTGGATAATGACATCTTATGTGGCCTAGGCATGTACCAATTACTCCATTACATAAGGAAAAGTGCCCTAAAAATTAAAGTACTCTAAAAGTAGGAGATAGTGGGTTCCCCCTTACTATTCATCATAGGTCTTTAAGCAAAGACAGTGCTACAGTTTGCTGGGGCTGTTGCAGTGAGGATACTTGTAATGGTGACCATTGAGTATCTGTTAGGAAATCTTGTCAGTTCTTAACATTTACATCTTATATGTGTTACTTCCTTTCCACTCTTACGTCCTAGTTCCAGCCCTCATCATCTCTAGCTTGGACTACACTAATAGCTTCCAATTTGTTTTCCTTGCTTTGAATCCATCCACCACTGCTATAGAAATGCACAGGACTCATTGTGCCAGGCCCCTGCTCCCCCCACCCCCCTAAAAAAGCAACTTCAATGGCTCCTCTTGTCTCTATTGGGAAGCAGCATGGTGCCTATGAAAAGTGTGTGGTGCTCTGAATCTGGAATCAGAGATCATGAATTGAGTCTTTTCTGTTTATTCCTTGGGTTGGGCAAGTCACTTAGTAGCTCTAAGCCATTTCCCTTTTGTTTTTGTATTATCAACAGGCCAATAAACAGTATTTATTTACTATGTTTTAGGCAGCATGCCTGGGGATTCAAAGAAAGGTTAATACATATGGAGAGAGACAGAGAGAGAGAGAAAGAATAGATAGCTAGGTTGCACAGTGGGTAGAGTGCCAGGCCTGGAGTCAGGAAGACCTGAGTTCAAATCTGGCCTCAGACACTTACCAGCTGTGTGACCCTGGGCAAATCACTTAACCCTGTTTGCCTCAGTTTACTTATCTCTAAAATGAGCTGGAGAAATGGCAACAACTCCACATCCTTGCCTAGAAAACCCCAAATGGGGTCATGAAGAGTCAGAAATGATTGAAAATGACTGACAACAACAACAAAAAAAGGGAATAATGACAGTACCAACCTCCCAGGATTGAGGATCAAATGATGTAATTGTAAAGCACTTAGCACAATGCCTGGAACATAGTAAGCACTATGGAAATATCAGCTATTATTATTATTATATTCTAATGGGGGCATAATATTAACAACTGGGTATATATAAGATATGTACATAGAAGATGGAAGGTATTAACTGGTGGGGAAAAAGTGGGAGGGACCAAGAAAGGATTCCTACCGATGATTAGATTTGAGCTAAGCCTTGCAAAGAACCAGGAAAGCTAAGAGATGGGCATAAGGAGGGAAAGCCCTCCAGGGAAGGGGGACAACCCGTGCAAAGCCAATGTTGTGTTTGAGGAACTGCAAGTAGGTCAGGGGAGTTGAATTGTAGAGTAGAGAAGAGTAGGGTAAGAAGACTGGAAGGGTAGGGAGGAGGTGTGAAGAGTTTTAAATGCCAGACATATGCTTTTATATTTGACCCTGGAGGTAATGTGAAGCTACCAGAGCTCATTGAGCAAGAGGATGACAAAGTCAGATTTGTGCGGTAGAAAACCATCTTGGCAATTGAGTGGAAGCTGGATTGAAGTGGGGAGACATGAGGCAAGGAGACCATTTAGCAGTAGTTCAGACAAGAGGTGATGAGGGTATAAACTACTGAGGGATCTGGGCGAGTGAAGATAAGGGGACATGGTAAACAAGTTGTGAGGGTAGCAACAACAAGATGTAGCAACAAATTGGACATGTTGTGTGAATGACAGTGAGGAGTCAAGGCTGATACTAAGGTTTGAGCCTGGGTGGTAGGGAGGATGGTAGTCTCCTTGACAGTAATAGAGGAGATGGGAAGGGGAGAAGACTTTGGGGGAAAGATGAGTTCTGCTTTGGAGTGTTCAATAGAGTTTGGCCTATTAGAGAATGGCCTATGGGACATTCAGTTTGAAATATTCAAGAGGCAATTGGAGATTCATGACAATTGCTGAAAAGAGAGTCTAGCTCTAGACTTGTTGATCTGGGAATTCTCTACACAGAAATAATAATCATATCCACGGGAGCTAATAAGATGAGATAGCATAGAGTAAAAAGAGAGGGGGCCTCAGGACAGTTTTTGGTTATTGGACTTGGCATGATCAGAGACCATCAAAGGAGACTGAGATAGAACAGTCAGAGAGGTAGAAGGAGAATCAAGAGAGTGAGAGTGTCATGAAAACCTAGAGAGGAGAGAGTGTCTGAGAAGATGTGATGAACACTTTCAAATGTTGCAGAGAGGTTGAGCAGAATATGTAATTAGGTTTTCTTAACTAAGAGATCACGGGTCACTTTGGAAGAACAGTTTCAGTTGAGTGATAAGTTTGGAAGCCAGATTGTAGATGGTCTCAAAGGGAGAGAGAAATGAGACACCAAAGGTTTAGCACAGGGGTGGGGAACCTGTGGCTTGAAATTCCACATGTGACCTTAAGGCCGAAGGTTCTCCACCCCTGGCACATAATAGGTGCTTAATAAGTGCTTCCTGATTGATTGTAAAATGATGGCATCGGACTAAGGTCCCTTCTAACTCTGGACCTCTGAGCCCGGATTTAGGAAAAAACATAAACTGCTCTGCTTGTCATTTAAATCTGCCTACAACTTACCTTTGGAGACTTATTTCACACTTACTTCTCATACTTGACATTCCGTTAAACTTGTGTTCAGAATTCCATCTTTACTCACTGTGCCTTTGCCAAGTTATCTATCCCTCCAAACCTGGAATGAACTCCAAAATTACTCTATCTTATAGATATAGATATAGCTACATATATCATATCATATCATTCCATCTTTCCCCCTTTGCCTTATGACCCCTAATCCTGTTCTTTGTCCTTACCATGACCAGCATTCCCTCCAGCTCTCAGTTGCTCCCCAGGCCATTACTCCTGTATTGACTACACTCTCTTCCCTTCCTCTTCTTGACCATAGATAACCAAATCAACTCTACCCTATCCTCTACTCTTAAATCCCTTGCCCCCCTGTCCTATGATGGATCACACCTTGTCGAATATTAACCATGGGTTATTCCTACTATCTGCCTCATTCACTACTGTTCGTACCTGCTGTTGAATGATCTGAAGGAAATAAAGAAACCATCTTGATTGGATCCACTACACATTTATGCTATCTAATCCCAACTGGCCCTTCAATGCAGCAAGGCAATAAATCTACTGCTACCTATTTGATTCACTCTCTTACTCTCCAGAGTGGCCCCTGGAGAGACTCCAAATGAGAGAAATCTCATTTATCCTCAAGCTTCCCACAACACCCCATGCCCCACTCTCTTAACTGAGGACTTGGTCTCCTACTTCAATAAAATTAAGGCCATTCACAGAGGGCTCCCTCTTCCCTCTTTTTCCTCATCACACATCAATCACCCAGACATCTTCCTTCATTATCTTTTTCACTTTGGTATTTGATGAAGAGGTGGCCCTTCTTACAAGGCCAACCCCTCTATATGAATCCTTGATCCCATCCCCTCTAGACTTCTCCAGGAATTTTCTCCTACTATCATCCTCATTCTTTCTCCCATATTTTCCATATTCCATATTCACTGGCTGCCTTCTCACCTGTTTACAAACATGTCTCTTCCACCCTTACAAAACCCTCACTTGGTCCTACTATTCCCACTAGCTATCATCCTATCTCTCCTCTCTCTTTTTGTGGCTAAACTTAAGAAAACCGTCTTTTCTCAGTGTTTCCTCTCACTGCCTTCTAAGTCTGCTGCAATCTGGCTTTTGACCTCATCATTCAATTGGAGCTGCTTTCTCCAAAGTTATCAATGATTTCTTAATTGGCAAATCTGACCTTGACCTTTCTGCAGTCTTTGATACTATGGATCATCTACTCTTAGATACTCTTTTATATATTGTTATCTTAATGTTAACAACTGAACTAACCCATACAAGCACCATAGATGCTCAAGAAGTAGAAATTTCTCTCTTCAGGTCTTTGTGACACTGCTCTGGTTTTCTTCTATTCCTTGGACCTTTCCTTAGTCTCTTTTGCTTCTCTACCATCCAGTTGAGGGGGGTCCCTCAAGACTTTGTCCTTGGCCCTCTTTTCACTCTATACTATTTCACTTGGTGATCTCATTTTTATTTTTTTTGATTTTAATGATCATTTCTATATAAATGATTCCCACATATATATGCATATATATACACACACGTATGTATATATTATAAGCTACTATATCTAGAACTAGAAGGAACCTTTGAAATCACCTATCCCAGTCCTTTCATTTTACTCATGAGAAATTGAAGCCCTGGGAGAAAAAGTGTCTTGAGTATAAACACACAGGGAGGTGGCAAGTGGCAGATTTGGAATTTGAAACCAGGTCCTTTGACTCAAGGCACTCTTTCCATTGTATCACATTGTCTCCCTTGTTCTCTTTCTTCTTGCATCACTGATGACCTTTTAGATATCTCAAACTGGAGATATCCCATAGGCATCTCAAACTCAACATGTCCAAAACAGAGCATATAATCTTTTCTTCAAAATTCACCTATCTTCTGGGCTTCCCTTTTATTGTTGAGGGCACCATCATCTTTCTAGTCACCCAGACTCCTCATTCTCACTCACCCCACATATCCAATCTATTGCCAAATCATGTTGGCCTTACTTCTACCTTTACCTGATTTTTTTTATTATTTTAAAAAGTTTTACTCTGAATATTGGAAATTTGAATTTTTAATAGCTACAAAGAAAAAAGATCAAAGAAAAAAATCAGCCACATCTGAAGAGCTAATATAACTGATTAACAGAATGTAGTAGTATACTATTCAAAACAAACAGTGCTGATGTGTCAAAATAAATTGGCATTTTAGGACACATAATACAGTATCTATATCACAAATTACAGTAAGGATAATTTTCCAGAATTTTTTTCCAGAACTTAATCAAAGTAGAGAATTTTGAGTAATGCATCTTTTAATAAATCTTTTAAATGTAGCACTTAAAATTCTGGGCCTTCTTGTTCTAAAAAATGTCATTGTGTTTGTATCATAGAAATGCTACTTTATTGCTGTAAGACATCAAAGGTCAAAGCTCAAATTATATAGAAGCAAATAAAAATAAATCCCTAAGAAACTTGTGTACATATATATGCACGTACATATCTGTAAGTATGTACACATGTGTATATACACACATTTTTTTTGTGTGTGTGTATGTGCAAAGTTTTTTTTTAACCTTTCTCCATTCACACAGCCACTGCCCTAATTCAGGCCCTCAAGCCTATGTGACTAGACTATTACAATAATCTTGTAATTGATTTCCTTTCCCCAAGACTCTCCCAATTTGTCCTCTATTCAACCACTAGTAAACTCCAATGATTCCCTGTTACCTCTAGGATCAAACATAAACTACTTTGTCATTTAAGGCTCTTCTTAATCTGGCCCTTTACTGGTAGTTGGCATTAAAAAATGGAATGAAGAGATTGTTCAAAGATCCTTTGGATTATCTGAGGATCTCATTTTTCCACAGTATTCCCTGCTTAGAATGAACAATTGAGTAAGCCATATGTAAAATCCAGGATAGGAAGTACCATTTATTTATTTATTGTTTAAGTGCAAGGAGATAGCGTGGTTCTGTGAAAAATGCATCAGTTTGTCCAGATGTCAGGAGACCCCCTTCATTTGAATCTTGACTCTACTATTATTACTCGAGTGACCAGGCCTCAGTTTCCATCTATAAAATAAGACAGGACTTGACAATCTCTCAAGTCCCTTGAACTTACAATCCTATGATATTTACATAAATGAATATACTCAAAGGTAGGGGAGGGGTATAAATGTGTAGGGGAAGCAGAGGTAGTAAATGCTGTGAGAAATCCCTTCTACCTGGATGGTGTGGCTCAGGGAAGACTTTCTTCAGGAGAATCTTGGGCCTGATGTGTCCCATCTCTCTCCTGAGTTTTCTTTCCTGGAAAATGAGTGGATATAGGGGCGGCTAGGTGGCGCAGTGGATAGAGCTCCAGCCTTGGAGTCAGGAGGACCTGAGTTCAAATCCAACCTCAGACACTTGACACGTACTAGCTGTATGACTCTGGGCAAGTCACTTAACCCCGATTGCCTCACCAAAAAAAAAAAAAAAAAAGAAGAAGAAAGAAAAAGCAAATGAGTAGATAGGACTAAAGGGCCTCTCAGATTCCTTCAGCTTTAGAGTCGATGATGTGGTATTTGAGTTGTGTTTTGGAGGATGGAAGACCATGCTTGCTTGCTTGTTTGTTAAATAAGCTCTTCACAGATTCTTTTTCTAAAGATTGACACAGCCTCAAAGGGACACACCAGGTGCTCCGGTCATTTTTAGCCAAACCCCATTGATCTTGTCCAAAGAGAATGAATTAATTTTCCCCCAACGGAAGAAAAAGTGCTTGAGGGCATTTATCATTCTAGTAAGGCACACAGACTTAGAAATCTCAGCATGAATGACTCTACATCTCTTATGCTTACAGGGTGTAATCAGCAGAGGACACGAGTGTTACATAAAGTCTTAGAGCAGGTGGTAGGTCTAGAATTGAAAGGGACCTCTATGGCCGTGTGGTCTAGCCCCTTCCTTATACGAATGAGGAAATTGAGTCTCAGGACGGTTAAGTGATTTGTTCAAGGCTACACGGATAGTAAGCGTCAGAGTTGGGATTCAAACCCAAGTCCTGTGGCCCCTGATTTTTCCATTGTATCACCATGTCTTCCTGAAGATGTGCTCCATGGGCTTTGCTGATGGCATTACTGTTTCCTCACTTTTTGTCTTCTTTTTCTATGCGTCCCCTCCTCCTGATGAGAATAGTTTGGGTCCTCCATGTTACTTTTTGGTCCATTTTTAGATTAGTCCCTAAAACAGCTGCTGGACACGGGAGCCCTTCAAACAGGAAGTTCATTCAATTATTAGGGCATTTAAAACCTTGCTTAGTTAAGTGTAACTCAGGAAGCCTCGTTTGTTTTTTCTTCCTTTTTTTTTTTTTTTTTTTGCTCAGTTATTCAAATAAGTCCTCCACAAACTTTTCCCACTTGTCTCAGCTCCCAATCAGTCGTTCTCCAAAATCACCATCAGCTTAACACCAGGCAGGCTTTTCTGACTCCCCAACACCTAAAATGGCCTCGCAGACCCTGCGGACATTAAGGTACTGGGAAACAGATTGGGTAGGGAAAAATATGTGTGTGTATGTTCTCACAGAACCTGAGAAAATCACACCTTCACTTTGTTAAAAAAAAAAATCTGCTTGTGCTCCTCCAATAATCACTTCCTAACTAGTGGGATAGCAGACCATATGTCTGCATGGTGGCTGGATGGAGAGACTACCTACCTCTGTTTCTAACAAAACCAGTTAATAAAAAACAAAATCGTGCCCCTTCCCCATCCCCCTAAACAGTGAGGAGGGGTTTCTGTTTCTAAATGATAATCTCAGTGCTGATTGCTAATGAAAGATAAACAAAGAAAGGTTTTTTTCAATGAATACACATTGGGTACTCCTGGCCCAGGGTTGAGGTCATTAACTAGTTAGTATAAAAGTCCAGCATCCCCTAGGCAAATCCACTATCAACTGCTGAACAGGAGGGGCTGCTGTTCTAATCCTGATTTTGCTACTAACTTGCCCTGTGGTCTCCAAGAAGTCACTGATCTTTTCTGGGTTTATTCTCTGTAAAAAGGGAGGCCCAGATTTTCAAGCTGGAAGGAACTATAGACACATTTAGTGCAACTCATGTAGAGCTCAACCACGTAGAAATAGAAGAGCTGGGATTTGAAGGCAAATTCTCTCTGCAAGTCCATTGCACTTTCCACAGTAGCGCTTATTTGGAATAGAAGATGGTTATGTGACTTTGGAGAAATCAATCATCTTGTCTCTCAGAGCCTCAGTTTCCTTCTGGTATAGTGGAGTTAACACTGGACACAAAGATAGGCGACATGATGGGTTTGCTTCTCTTCTCTCACACTAGTAGTAGCAATCTTGGCAAGACATTGAACCTCCTTGGACCTCAGTTTCATCTGTCAAATGGGGATAATAACCATTACACGATCTCCCTCACAGCCCTGTTGCATTAAGCAAGTACTTCATATTAAAATTAAAGCACTATCTAAATATGAGCTATTACTATGAATAATATTTGAACTACCTACCTTACTGGGGGTGGTGGTGGTTATGCAGGTCAAAAATGATGTGTCAAAAGCACTTGGTAGGGGCAGCTAGCTGGTGCAGTGGATAGAGCACTGGCCCTGGAGTCAGGAGGACCTGAGTTCAAATTTGGCCTCAGATACTTGACCCTGGGCAAGTCACTTAACCCTGATTGCTTTGCAAAAAACAAAAACAAAAACAAAAACCAAAAGCACTTGGTGAACCCCAAAGCCCTAAATAAAGGTCAGCAATTATTTGCCCATAAGGGAGCCAGTTGGTTTGGGAATCAGGAACACCTTTTTCAAATCCTCCCTTTGATATTTGATGGTTGTATGTTCCTAGGTAAGTCCTTTAATTACTTAATTACTGTGTATCTCAGGCAACTCCCCAGGTCTTATCTACCAAGTGATAAGGAAGTTCCCACACTGAAGAAATCACAGCTCCTTCTTATCACAGTCCTGTGATCATTAGGAGGCAGAAGGGTGGGCCTGGAGGTCAGGAAAACCTGAGTTCAAATGTGGTTTCAGAAGCTTACTGGCTGTGTGACCATGGGCAAGTCAGTTAACTTCTGTTTGCGTTAGTCCACTGGAGAAGGAAATGGCAAACTCTAGTATCATTGCCAAGAAAATCTCATGGACAATATGTCTATGGCGTCATGAAGAGTCAGACATAACTGAACAGCAACATGATCATCACTAAAACCCTTTCCAGCTCTAATGCCTGTGATGGCCACAGGGACTCTTTTTTTTGGACCATTCTGCTTTCAGAATAAGGATGTGCATTTTCAGTCCTGGCTTTGCTTTAAATAAAATGACCTTCTTACCCTAGTCAGCATTCTGTCTTTTTTAATCAACTGTGTAATGTTTGACTCATTTATTTTAGTATCTGCTGGTGTTCAAATAGTAAGAGGACTTTGTCCACTTTCAGTTTTGGGGCAAGTCAACAGGAGTGGTGCCTCCCCCTGGGAACCATTGAGGCTTGGTGTACTGATGGATGGGTATGCATTTCTTAGGAAGAGAAGTGCTGGTTGCCAAGGTAAGCATGAACATTTTTTTAAAAGTACATTTAAGTGATGCTTTAAGGTTTGCAAAGCACTTTCCCAGGTCTCAATTTGTCTGAGGCAAAGTCCATTCAATTAAAACAACAGCAACAGCAGCAAAGCACTTTATATGCATTTTTTCATTTGATCCTCTCCACAGCCTTATTAAATAAGTATTATTCTTCTTCCCATTTTACAGAAAAGGAAATTGAGGCATCTTTGTTCAGTTGTTTTTCAGTCATGTCCAACTCTTCATTACCCCATTTGGAGTTTTCTTGGCAAAGATAGTGGTTTGCCATTTCTTTCTCCAGTTCATTTTACAGATGAGAAAACTGAGGCAAATCGGGTTAAGTGACTTGCCCAATTAGTAAGTACCTGAGGCCAGATTCGAACTTAGGAAAATGAATCTTCCCGACTTCAGGCCTGGTGCTCCATCCCCTGTGCCACCTAGCATGTTGTCTATGGTCAAAGAGTTAGCACTGTTTGAAATGAGATCTGAATCCAGGTCTTCCTGATTCCAACTCCAGAGTTTGATCCACTATACCATGTTGAAAAACAATATCATAGTTGGGGAGGATCTTACAGGGAGGCTGATTTGGACTCGAAAGGAAGATCTTGGTTGCAGAGCAGTACAACAATGCAATGGAAAAACATGGCAGCAAAGGGATGGAAATTTAGCTTCAAGACGACCTAGGTTTAAATCCAAGTGTGACATGCAGGTTGTGTGACCTAAGGCAAGTCATTTCACTTCTTGATACCCCAGGCAACTCTCTGAGACTGTAAATTGCGAACAGTGGCCTGTCTGTATCCGTAGAGAGGGTTCCTCCTTGGACCTCCCCAACCTGATGAAATGGCAAGGAGGGACCAAAGACTTCAACACAAGTCCCCAGTATAATGTAGTGGTTTATCTTGGGAGGTAGCGGGTTCCTTATCACTAGAAGCTCTTGAGCCAAGGCCAGCTGACCATGTTTCTTATATCTAGAACTAGAAGGGATCTTCAAAATCCTTTAGTCCAACTTGATGAAGGGCCTTGACCAAAGGCACAGAAATGGCCGAAGTAGGATTTGAGCCCAGGCCCTCTTCTATCAAATTCAGTACTCTTTCCACTACACCATGTACACGGTGGGGGCAGTGGGGAGGAGAGGGGTGGTGGATATCTTGTAGAGAAGGTTGAGGTTTTAGGTAGGGGTGGGGTCATGAACTCTTGGGTCCTTTCCACTTCTAAGACTCTGAAATCCATTTGACAAACATTTTGATTCTCTACCACCGTGCGGCAGAACTGATAACAGCACTCTGACAAATTTTAGTCCTTCTTTATAGTTCTTGTTCTGGAATGAATTTGGGGCTGTGAGTCAGGGGATGTGAATTCTAGTTCTGGTTCTTTCATCATTTGATTGGATGGCTTGAGTGAGTCACTTAATATTTCTGTGACTTGGTTTTCTTCATCTGCAAAATGCAGAAAATAACAACTGTTGTACTTACCTCATAGAAATGTTGCAAGACAATGACAAGATACATGCAAATGTTTCAAAAGGTTATTAATTTTTGAGGTCATCTCAGTTGCAAAATGTTTACTTTTCTTGTTGTCTACTGAAAATTTACCAAAATTTTCCATTCATCACTATGTCTCACAAATTCCCCAAACTCTAATATTTCAGTGTTGCTACCCTTTGCTGAGCTGAACAACCAATCTATTAAGCATCTACTATATGTAAGATATTTTGATAAGTACAGGGGAAACAGAAATGAAAAATGATTCAGCCTTTGCCCATAAGGAATCTGCATTCTAATGTGGTGTTGGGGAAGAGGGCAGAAGAAGATATTTGCATTAATAATAATAGCTAACATTTATATAGTACCATTTATATAGTATATATGTGCCAGACACTGTATTAAGTACTTTACAAATATTATCTCATTTGATCCTTAAAACAACCCTGGGAGGTAGGTGCCATTATCACCTCCATTTTACAGATGAAGAAACTGAGGGAGAGATTAAGTGACTTGCCCACGGTCACACAGCTAGGAAGCGTTTAAGGCTGGATTTGAACTCAGGTCTTCTTGAGTCTAGGCCTGGCACTTTAGCCATGGTACCACATAGCTGCTCCTATCAAATGGCCCTACGTTTCCCATCAAATAAATATGATTAAAGGAAAAGGTTGATAAGAAAGATCTAGACCATCCATCCTTCACATTGCTGCCAAAATGATTTTTCAAATGCATGACACATAATGGAAAAATTTGCGGAAAGAGAATGCTTAGTAAATGCCTGTTAAGTGAGGTTGAAAAATTTATTTTCAGAATTCTGTTAGTGGAAATGATTTGTCAACATTAGCCTCCAGACCCAAGGACCATGTTCCAAGTGTCCCAATAGGTACCTGGACCATCTTCTATATTGACAGTGTTGCTCAGCCTTATCCTACTCAAGGAAGGTTGAAGCCCTGCCTTGTAGCAGGAGAGGGGACTTTTAGCATGTTAAGAGGTTGTTGGAAGCCCAAAACTTCTATCTTGGTGGCCATCTTTCTGTTGATAAGCCTCTCCTCACTTAGCTGGGCTTGGTCTAGTAAGGCAGACTTATTTGTGGTTAGGATCATTCTCTTGCCTCCTATCCTTATCATCTGGATAATCTTGGACAAGTCACCAAGTTGTCCATATTGAAAATAATACTATCTGGACTATCTACCTTAAAAGAGTGTTATTAAGCTCAAAAAAGATAAGATACATAGAATGCTCTGCAAACTTTAAAATGCTCATTAATAGCAGAGTTTTAGAAAATTATTATTATTATTATTATTATTATTATACTTGTTTATAAACAGCAGAGTGAGTGGCTATCCAGAGAGCCAGAAGAAAGCTTTGGCATGTTGGGTAACCCGAGTGTCAGAGATCCATTCTTTCGTGTAAGTTAGAAAGATAGACAGACACATATTTATTAAGCACTTATGTGCCAGGCACTATGCTATGCACTGGAGATACAAATCCAAGAAAACAAGACTGTCTCTACCCTCAAGGAGCTTACATTCTAATAGGGGAAGACAACACATAAAAGGGAGAGAGTGTCCAGGAGTGAGTGAGGTGAAGCATGGCTAGGGTCCTTTCTAAAATGGTGGTCGGGGAGCAGGGGAGAGTCACCAATTAGGCGAGAAAGGCAGAGTGGCAATGTGGTAAGGGAGGAGAAAGATGAAGGCAAACCCCCAGAATCTTCTTGCTGTCATCCATTGCCACACTCCCCCACATGCTCCCTCAAATCCTCTCTTCTTTTTCTTCTTTAGCACCTCCCAGTTACCATCTACATCCACTGCTATGTATCACTTCTAGCAGATAACCTTAATTCCTCCCACTAACTCAAATAGGAGGGGGTGGAAGAATGACAGACAAAAGATTACTGAGGAGGTGCTGGTAAGGGGAAAATACAGCAGCAGCTGGACATGTGGAAAGACATGGACAGGAAAAATACAGGATGAGATGGCATTGGTGGGCTGTCACCTACACCAATGGAGGGAGTTCCTACATTGAGTGCATTGAAGTATTGTAGGAGAAATATGGGGTACACATTGAAAGGGGTGTGCATGGCCAGAGTTATGTTCCTCTAGGTGGAATTAAGGTACATTCTTGACTAAGTTATCAGTCTAAAACCCAGAGAATCTAATAATGTTATTAATTTGTGGGTCTTCAGTGGTTGATACTTCTATCCTTGATTGACCTCTAGTCAAATTCTAATTTGTCTCCAGCTAATTTCTATCAACACTTTTATTCTTCCACTCCCTCTATGAACATCTCTCCTGAAACCCACTCTTTTCAAGGTGTAGGTTGGACTCAATGGCCCCTCGGCAGCATGGTCCCTTCTAACTTGGAAATTTTGTCTTTCTGTGATTCATTTGTCTTCCTCCTGGCTCCTTTCCCAATCTCATAAAAGACATGGTTATAAACCATTTAGATGTCTGGAAAACAAACATATTGGGACTTAGACATCCAATGAATATTATTCTCTTTCAAGTAATCACCATGTGCATGTCCCATGATGCTGCCATAGAGAATAGCATTTTGGAAATTCTTCTTTCAGAAACTTCACAGGTCCTACATCAGAACTTGGAGGAACACAGTAACATGAAGTTTATTAGTGATAAATTTTAGGCCATATCAAGAGAGGCGTAATATCCAAGACTACTGATATGATTGTTCTGCTCTCCCCTACTCTGGTCTGACCTCCTCTGCAGGACTCTGTTCAGGTCTGGTCATATGCTTTAGGGAGGATATAGATTAAAAAAAGAAGGTCCCAGCCTACATTGGTAGAGGGAGTTTCTTTGTCTGAGACCTCCCTTATATTAATGAAATCACAACTCCAGTTTCTATTCCTATTCTATTTTATCCAAGGAATGGTGTGACCAGGATGATGGAAGGCCTTGAGATACTCATAGGAGGATGGGTAGGAGCAGCAGGGGATTGCAGAGGAGTAGCTTTAGGCTTGATAGAGAGCCATGCAAACTAGAGCTCTCCAAAGTTGAACAGGCTACCTTGGTAGTGACAGCATTCCTCCTCACTAGTGGCTTTCAAACAAACAGTGGGTGGCTTCTTGTTGGATAAGTAGTCTACTACCTTTTTGAGGTATGAGTTAGAGTGAATGGCCTCTGAAGTCACTTCCAACTCTGAGATTCTGGGTTGCTGCCTGGATCAGACCATATCTGGAGTGCTAAGTTCAGTTCTGGGACCACATTTTTGGAAGGGTATGGATAAGCTAGTGCATATAGAAGTGGGTGACTAGGCTAGTGAGAAGACTGGAGGACATGACCTGAAGAGCAGTTGAAAGAACTGGAAATCTTTCTTCTAGAAAAGAGATGACTCAGGGAGGACATGATATTTATCTTTAAATATCTGATGGGCTGCCATGATGAAGAGGGGTTGTTCCACTTTTCCTGCAGAGGCAGTTACATGGTACAGTGGACAGCATGCTGGGAAGACCTGAGTTCAAATTCAACTTCAGACACTTACCACTGTGTGACCCTGAGTTAATCACTTAACCTCTCTGCCTCAGTTTCCTCAAATGGAAAATGAGGGTAATAATAGTACCTATCTTACAGGGTAGGGCAGCTAGGTGGTCTAGTGGATAGAGCTCTGGGCTTGGAATCAGGAAGACTCATCTTCATGAATTCACATCCAGCCTCAGACACTTACTAGTTATGGGCAAGTCACTTCACCCTGTTTGCTTCAGTTCCTCATCTGTAAAATGAGCTGGAGAAGGAAATAGCAAACCACTCCAGTATCTTTGCCAAGAAAACCCCAAATGGGGTCATGAAGAGTCAGACATGACTGAAAAATGACTAAACAACAACAATAAACCTCACAGGGTTATTATGTGAGAATCAAATGAGATAGTATTTGTAAAGTGCTTAGTACAGTGCCTGGCACATAATAAGCTCTTTATAAATGGTAGTTATTATTATTAATATTATTATTATTATTATGATATCTCAGGGGGCAAAACTAAATGCAATGGCTGAAAGTTGCCTACAGACAGATTTAGGTTTAATATAAGGGGGAAAGGAGGGTACTTCCTAACAGAGCTGAGTGGGAGTAAAATGGGTCGCCTCAGGAGGTGGTGAGCTTCCTTTCCCTGGAGAGATAGATTATTATTATTATTATCTTTTTAAAACAAGATTCAAGTTCAGGTATTGGTTGGACTGAATGGCCTCTGGGACCTCTTCCCACCTTGAGATTCTGTCATTCTATGACCTTATGGGTGTCATTTGGACCAATATTTGCCTTTGCTTGACTATGTTCTTTTTATTCCTGGTGCCAGGGAAATGAAAAACATGACAAAATAAACTCCTCTCGCTTGGGAGGAGTTATTGTTACAAGACACTTAGTGAAACTCTGTTCTTTGCCAATCTATTTCGTCATGAAGTCAGACATTCAATGAAGGAAGTAATCCAGTGGTGTTTTTAATGAGAACAGAAACGTTTTCATTTCAGGGTAATTCCATGTACACGCACTATTAAAGGTCAAAGGCCAAAGACACAACCAGAGACTGGAGAAGAAGAATCAGGAGGCAGCGAAGCTAATGGTACAGGGGTGGGGAGGGGCTGGTGGTTGGGAGGGGTGGCTGGCAAAAGCAGCTTTGGGCTCCACACCAATGCTGCTTCTGCTAATCTTGAGGCAATCCTTGACTTTCAGAACCTCTTTAGACATAGAGGAAAGGCAAAAGTTACAAAAACAAAGCTGAAATAGCTGTTCCCAATACATACTTTATTGGGCAATAAAAGCTTTTTCTCCTTTCATTAATATGAAAATCCTGTCTTTCTGTCTGTCCTTCAGCCTGTCTATTTAGTCAGTCAAGCATGTATTAAGTGCTTATTATGTGCCAGGCCCTGTACTCAATTCTGGAGATGAAAAAAAAAAGACAAAAACAGTCTCCACCCTCAAGGAGCCTTCAGTCTAATGAGGGAGACAACATATAAGTAATTAGGTACATATATGACACATACAGGGTACATGTGTGGTGATCTGAAAGGGGAAGGTATTATCGGCTGTGGGGATAGTGAAAAGGTTTCCTACAGAATGGGAGATTTGAGCTCAATCTTGAGAGAAGCCAGGAGAACAAAAAAGATGGAGGGGAGATGGGAGAGCATGTCAGGCATGGGGTAAAACTGTTGCAAAGTGCCGACAGGTGATGGATTTTCTTGTTGGAGAAAATTGTCAAGAGATCGGTATGACTGGATCATAGAGTCTGTAGGGAGGAGTAAGATGTAAGAAGACAGGAAGGGGTCAACTTATGAAGAGCTTTAAAGGTGAAGCAGATTACTTGACATCTGATCCTGGAAGTAATAACAGGGAGACCCTGGAGCTCATTGAGCAGGAGGGTGACATTCAGCCTCTTAAGAAAATAACTCTTCTGAACTGGACCATTTATCATCAATTAGGCGTCAGAAGGGAGGAGACTGTCCTTGGTCTAAATGGATCCTGGAGTGCCTAAGTGGCGGGCCCTCTATTTTCCTTTTGAACAATGGCTAAGATCTGCTATTAACTAACGGTGTGACTTGGGGACAGGTCAGGCATCTCCCATCTCCCTGCTCCAGTTTCCCAGTTTCTTTCTCTATAATGTGGAAATTGTTGGGCCAGGTAATTTCAGTAGTTCCTTTCTTCTTGATATCCCAGGTTCAGTGTTCTAATGTTTGTATCGATGTATCGATATTCTGTGGTTTATGGCCCAAGGGGTCCTTCCAGAGCTCGCATTCTAGCCCTCTGAGCTCTGATATTAGATGTTCTATGTTGTAACGTTTCTTCTTTAACTTTTTGTGTGCCTGAGTCCATAAGGTTTTACCTTACTGACTTCTCACGCAAATGGTTCTCTCCTCTATTTTTGCCAACTTTCATTGACTTGTTCCACTTTATTTCTTTTTAGAAATGAATTTGTATTGATAACTTTTGTTTTTATATCACTTACATTTTCCCCTATATTCCTTCCTTTTCCCCTTCCCAGAGAGTTATTTCATATAGCAAAGAATTTTTGAAAAGAGAGAGAAGAGAAAAAAATCATTAAAACTGATTAATGCATTGAATAAAAAAATGTAATGATCCATGCCCTTGGACCCCTCACCTCTGCGAAGGAGTGAGAAGCAGTGTCTTCTCATATCTTTTCTCTGAGGCCGTGCTTGTTCTTTGTAATTTGCAACATTCGTTTTTGATTTTGGCAATTTTGGGGGGATTGTTGGTTACACATGGGGGCTCAGAAAGGCAGATAGGATTTTCTCAATTGGACTACTACTAAAATAGTCCAGCTAGTATTTCTAGTGCCCTGTTCACTCACTACAAACGTGACAGAGCATAGCAAGCATCAGGGGATCTGGATCACTTTGGATAAATCATATATGTGTGAGAGATGAGCTTAGACAGTCACTTCCCTGTTATAGTACCTAGTCTCCTCCCTTTCACTCCCCTGCCTCCATCACCCCAGAAAGTGAAGAGGCTGGACTGAATGTTCCATATGGTCTCTTCCAGTTTGAAATCCTGTGAGCCAATGAGAAGTCCTTCTATTTTATAGCCATGAGACCTAACCAATGCATAAGGAATATGTGTGGAGAACTGGAGGTTACCAAAGGAGATGTTGTTGAGCCAGATAAAATTATTGCACATCTGTTTTGAAGACTTTCTGAGATCTATAAGGATCAACATTTTTTTAAATGATGTTTTTGTTTTATATCCCAGTCATTTTTGGAAATCCTGTCTCTCCCTTCCCCACCCACGTTCAATCACTCTCCACTTTGACCCAGTGAGCCTTCTCTCATGAGGAAAGCCAACTCACAAAGGGAGAGTCTGATGATGGATGCAACCTATAGTCCCCTCATTTCTCTGAAGCAAGGTTGGAGATATATTTCCTCATCTCCTCTCAGAGGCTAAGATTGATCATTTCATTTGTATGGCAAATTTAGGTTTGTATTAGTCTTCTTTCTCATATATGTTACTGTATTAATTGTGTATGTTATTTTCCTGGGTCTGCTTACTTAATTGGTTCATACAGATTTTCCCATGTTTCTCAGAATTCTTCATATTTGTCATTTCTCATAATATAATACCATTCCATTTTATTCATGTCCCACAATTCCTTCAATCATTCCCCAGTTACTGGGCACCCACTTTGTTTCAAGTTCTTTGCTACTACAAAAATCGTTTTATGAATATTTGGCCATCTATGGGACCCTACTTTTTGTTCTGAACTCGTTGGGATATATGCCCTGCAGTGGTCTCCCTGGGTCAAAGGCTATAAACAATCTTTGGCTATTAAAAAGAGCAAATTGATGGAGTCTGTTTTCAGTTTGGAATTTCATGAAGTAAAAGTCTGCTGGTGAGCAGTTTCTGTAAGTATAGGGATGAGGAAGATGAAATATTGTTAACAGGGTCTTGGCCCACAATTCTCCTAATCCGTGTTAAAGAAGCCTATATCCCTGAAGCTTTTGAAATGGTCCTTAATGAGCTATTCACTTGGGAGTCAAGAAGACCCTTTACGCAGGTTTTATCTTCCTTTTGGACTCTGTACTAGAGTTGTAAATATTGGGCAACAGGGATTAGACTTGCAATTCTCATGTCAAAAGACAGCAAGTGAGAGTTGTGTTTTGGTCTCCCCTCAAAAATTGATCTGTTTCAAGGATCAAGGGAAAGTAAACAGGTCCTTCAAAATACTTTTGTTTTTGGAAAGCCTAGCCCTAGAAATACTATATTTGAGTTCTGAAGGGGTTTGTGTAGGGGGAGCAGGTCAGGAGGGGAACACATCCAGGTATGTGCTTGATTTAGCTTGACTTGGCTCATGAGAGCTAATTGTTTAATTTTCAATATAAATATTTATACCTCAGAAATGGGCAAATGCTGCAAGTCAGGGTTTGATTTATTATTGTGTTGATTATATAGACTTGGGAAAGAAATGGATAAAATGTTAATGTAGATTACACTTAAAAATGTCATGAGTGTTTTTTTCCCCAGAGAGCCAGTTGTTAAACATTTACCAGTACACCTCCAAATACTCACCAGCTGTAAAAGATCTGCCCACACGTCTGATAGCATTGATGCCACCCTAAATGTGAAGGGTATTTTTTTGTACCAAGTGCTGACTCTGGGGTTGGAGGGTGGATGAAGAAAAAATAAAATGCAATGCCCTCAGGGATGACTTATGATGGAATTTGGAACTTGAGTGCCTGGGTTATAGAGCTAGATATAAATCAGAGAAGAGAAGGATGGGTGTAATGAGTAAGGATCCCTCCAGTGACCTCCATTTACAGGGGTTATAGGTCATAGAATTACAGGCTTCAGAACTGGAAGGGATCTTAGAAATCATTCAGTCTAACCTTCTTTTACAGAAGAGGAAACTGAGACTCAGAGAGAGAAGAGTGACACGTTTAAGATCACATGGGTAACAAACAGTCCTAGGTCATTGGGCTCCAGATCACTATGTTTCTTATAATGTCATAGTGCTTTCTCAATGTGACTTCCCACCTCTCTCCCATCCAGACTTAAACCCAGCACTGATTCTGATGCTTAAGACCTAAAAACACTTCATTGCCAGCCTTGAAGGAAATCAGGCAATGAGACCAGAATACATGAAATAGATGTTTCTTTTCCTTTCCAAGTATCCATGAGAATTTTCCTCATTGCCCTTGGATACCAAAAGTTGTAAGGAAGAATTAGAACCAATAGGAGGAACCACAAGAAAGAGGCCCCTATGGAAGAAACGGAGGTGAGAATTGGGGGGAGAGGGAGAAAGAGTATGGATGAGGTCAGTATGAATTTTAGAGTCCAGGGAGATTTTTTTTTTCCATAGTGATTTCTGAAAATGATATGTGAGGTTTTATTACATTTATGCAAATCAGCTCTGGAGGTTAAAAATGTCAGATGTGACTAATCATACTGGCTGTTTTCAGAACAACTTAGGATATGGTTGAATTTTTTTTCTTTTTTCTTTTTTAACTTTCCACAGCAGAATTTGAAATCCCCAGAGCCCATTAAAGTTACTTCAGAGAGCCATCCAATAACAATGTTAGAATCAATCAATCAATCAATAAACATTCAGAACCCACTAAGTGCCAGTCACTGTGCTAAGCCTGGGGATACAAAGAGAGGCAAAAGACAGTCCGTGCTCTCAAGGAGCTCAATATAATGGGGGAGACAACACATAAAAAGGATGAATCAAAGGGGAGGATGCCTGGCATGAAGGCATGGTGAAGTTCAGAGGATTGTAGCTGGGTAGAAAATTAAGAAGCAGCTGCCCTTGGCGCCCTCCTTAAATGGAGGATCTGAGAGGAACTTTCTGCTGTCCACCCTCCACCCTCTCCAGTTAGAGAGAAAGACAGACCCCAGGGGCAGGGGGAACTGATCAGAACGGCCATTAGAAATCAGTGAGTCCAGACACTGAGTGAAGTGAGCAGAACCAGGAGAACGCTGTGCACAGTAACAGTCACATCGTGCGATGACTAACGATAGACTTGGCCCTTCTCAGCCATACAAGGATCTAAGACATCTCCAAAAGTCTCGGGATGGAAAAAGCTATCCACATCCAGAGAAAGAACTATGGAGTTTAAATGCAGATTGAAGCGTACTATTTGCTGTTTTTTTCTTCTGTTTTGTTTTGTTTCCTCTTTCTTGTGGTTCCTCCTGTTGGTTCTAATTCTTCCTTACAAAATGACTAATGTGAAAATATGTTTAATAAGAATGTATGTATAGCCTATATCAGATTGTGGGTCATCTTAGGGAGGGAGGGGGAGAAAAATTTTAAACTCAAAAGCTTATGGAAGTGATTGTTGATAAATCCAAATAAATTAATAAAAAATTAAAAAAAAATCAGTGAGTCCAATCTCCTAATTTTACAGATGAGGAAACAACTAATGAGATCTTAAATCTAGAATTGGAAAGACCTTATAGACCATCTAGTCCAGTCCATCTCCTCCTATTTTTACAAACAGAAACTGAGTCTCAGAGAGATTAAGTGACTTGTGAAAGGATATACAACTGGTGGCAGAGGCAAATACCATGTTCTTTTCATTGTTCCACAGTGGCTCTCTGTGAATGTACTCATGTTGCCCCCAGAAAGGTGGAAGTGTTTTTCTCCAGGTGACACAGCAAATTTAGGGGTAGATCTGGGTCTAGAACCTAGGTTCCCTCACTCATAATCCTGTGTATTTACAATCAATCTTTAAAAAATAAAAAAAACCCAACAACCATGAATGTTGATACATTGAACCGATGGGAAATAGATGGTTAGATTTCCAGGACCACTAAAAACTAATTTTTCACTAGAGATTGCTCACTTGAGAGGTTACTTTAACACTTTCTGGAGTGGATTCATGAACGCTTTTTACCAATGCTTACCTCCTTTTTGCAGGTATAAAACTCAAAGCCCTCATTGGCTGCAGACATTCCAGCATTATATTTATCTGGCACCTTTATTTTCTCACTAAACCACATCATTGACCTTGTGTGCTGGGGTTTATAGTCCACAGGATTTGCACTATGCTTTGGGGGGCATAATTGCAATAGGAAACTTGAGTTTTAAAAGCAAACAATGACAATAAGCAACGAGCTCTTATCTCCTTTTTCAGACTCTTCACCCTTCCCTTTTTCTCCTCTTCCTTCTCCCCTTCCCTCCTTTCCTCTCCCCTCTCCATTCCCTCTCCTTCCCTTTCCCCCTCTCCTCCCACCCCTTCCTTCCTTCTATCCTTTCTCCTTCCTCCCGTCCCCAAACTACACAATGCCTTGGGAGAACATCGTGGGGCTGTGCCAGGACATGTTCTCCAAAATGGCCACGTACCTAACAGGTGAGCCGACAGCCACCAGTGAAGACTATAAACTTCTGGAAAATATGAACAAACTGACTAGCTTGAAGTATCTCGAAATGAAAGATATTGCAGTAAACATAAGTAGAAACCTAAAGGACTTAAATCAGAAATATGCAGCACTTCAGCCTTATCTGGATCAGATCACTTTAATTCAGGAGCAAGTAGCAGCTACAAGTTGGATGCATATTCAAATAAACCAGAAGCAAAGTGCAAGAAGTTAGGCGATGAAAGAATTCTTTAGCACAAAGACTTTAACTACAAGAATGTTTCATAACAGTTGAAATAAGTGGGATGGAACTTATCACTATGCTTCAGTTCCTAAAAAGAAACGGTGCTTCTGATCCAAGGAGAATCCCAGGCCCCACCTTTGGTTGGACATGTAACTTTGATCACCCCTTGATGTTTTCCTAAAATTGTACCCCTCTGGACCTTCATCTTATCATGTGCTTCATTATGTGCCCTGGAACAAGGCTCAGAAATCAGGATCAAGCCCGTCTAGAGCAGATACAGAGGAGAAGCTCTGCTCTCCCTGTTTCCTCCCTCCTCCCCCTCTCCTAGGGCTGCACCTTGGACTCTCTGTTCAGAATGTGCCCCTACTCCTTCATAACCTGTTCCTGAACTTAAATAATAATAATAAAATAAATAATTATATGTAATAAATAAAATAATAAAAAATAATAAATGCTGACTTAAAGAAAAGAAGCCACGAATGCACAGGGACCTCTTTGCTCTATAAGGGCAGGTGGACAAGACTAGTGAAGCACCTAGTAGGACACCAGCTGCTTCCCAAACTTGCACGCACTGTGCCTCTCATTTTTTTTCTCTACCATGCATAGCTGTGAATGTGTGCGGTTGGGCAAATGCTTAAAGTCACAAAAGTTAAGCTTGGGAATGTTGAGGATTGACTGCTTTTTCTTTAACTAGACAGGGAGTACTCAGACCAATTACCTGATCTTTTTCAGTGCTAAAGGTTCAGGTGCTGGCAGCCCCATGTTCATCTTGGACAGTAAATGTTTTACTCTATCAACAAGGGGTTGATGCAACAAGGGGTGCATTTTAGGACATCCTTCTCTCTATGGTTCAATCAATCCAAAATATTTGTTTAGTGCCTGCTAAATAGACACTGGAGACACAAAGGCAAAAATGAAATATTTCCTGCCTTCAAGGAGCTTACATTCTGTCAGGAAAGGCAGCATGTACCTATATAAGTATGTAAAATATATTCAGAATAAATGCCAAATCATTTTTGAGGGGAGGTGCTAGCAACTAGGGGAATCAGAAAAGGCTTTGGGTAGAATGTGGTGCTTGAGCCGAGTTTTGAAGGAAACTAGGGATTCTAAGAGTAAAGATGTGGAGGGAATGTACTGTAGGCATGGGGGTGAGGGTGGGGTAGTAAGTGTAAAGGCAGAGGGATGAGAGATAATATCTAAGAAACAGTAGGAAGGCCAGTTTGACTGGATTGTAGAGTGAGGAAAAGGCTGCAAAAGCAGGATAGGGCCAGCTTGTGAAAGGTTTTAAATGCCAAATAGAGGAATATGTACTTGATACTAGAGGCAACAAGGGAGCCACGGGGGTTTATTGAGAAGGAGAGTGACACAGTCAGTCCTGTGCTTTAGGAAAATCACTTAGTCTGTGAAGGGTAGACAGGAATGGAGAAGAGAATTGAAGTGGGGAGACCAATTATCAGGCTACAGTGATATTCTAGGTGAGAAATGATAAGAACCTAAACTAGGGTGGCCGCTGTAAGAAGGGGACAAATGAGATATGCTGTGGTGGTAGAAACAACAAGATTTGGTAATGGGTTGGATATGTGGGGAAAGTGAAAGTGAGGAGTAAAAGATGGTGCACTGAAATTGTAAGTCTAGCAAGTGGGAGGATGGTGGTTTCATTGAGAGTTCAGAAGAAGAATGTGTGTGTGTGTGTGTGTGTGTGTGTGTGTGTGTGTGTGTGTGTGTGAGTAGGGGAAGATAATAAGTTCTTTTGGAGCTGCTGAGTTTGAGGGGAACATCTGTTTCAAAATGTTTAATGGGCAGATGGGGATATAGGACTAGATATCCAGGAGTTATCTACATAGAGATGATAATTAAACTCATGGGAGCTGATGAGGTCACCAAGAAGAGAACAGGTGCCAGGATAGACCCTTGGGAAGCACCCAAGTTGGTGGACGTGACATGAATGATGATCTAGTAAAGAAGTCTGAGAAGGCACAGTCAGACAGGTAGGAGGAGAACCACCAAGAGCAGTGTCACAAAAACCAAAGAAAGGAGATGATCCAGCAGGAGAGGGCAGTCAGCAACATCCCATGCTGCAGAGAGGTCAAGAGGGATTAGGACTGAGACTCGGCCATCAGGTTTGGCAATTAAGAGATCTTTGGTAACTTTAGAGAGAGCAGTTTCAGTTGATTGGTGAGGTCGGAAGCCAGATTGCAAAGGGCTGAGAAGGGAAAGAAAAGAAAGCAAAATCAGTCAACAACCATTTATCAAGTGCCTCCTATACATCAGATACTGTGCTAAATGGTGGGGACAATCCCTACTCTCAAGGATATCACATTCTAATGGGAGCAACAACATGTAAACAATTATGTATGAATAAGATAAATACAACATAAGCTAGAGATAATCAATGGAGGGAAGGTACTAAGTTGTAGCAAAGGGTTCTTGCAGAAGGTGAGGGTTTTAGGGGGTACTTGAAAGAAGGCGTGGTAGTCTGTTAAAAAAAAGGAAAGATATAAGATAATAGCTTGAGGGAGTGGTAGGGTCTGGTGAGAGTTTTGATTTGTGGGGATGATGAGATCTAGAGGTTTAGGGGTACTGAGATCCCAAAATCACGACACCTAGGTCCTGTCCAAATGAATTCAACCCAAGCCTTCTTTCAGCCAGAGACAAAGCTTATTAAAGATTCACCATATTGGCCAGACTCTTAAGGAATCTGAACATTTGTGAGCTATTGGCTAGGTTCTTAAGGAATCTGAGCACCTTAATGGAGACAAGATAGACCTTATATACAGAAAGACTGTGGGAGGGATCCAGGAAGGATCTTTGATGGGAGTGACTGGGAGGTTGAGAATGGGGTCTAGATAGGGTCAAGGGTGGGAAGTAGACAGGGGCCATAGGGAGGTAAGACAATGGAGGGCTAGGTTAAGTTTAGGGTAACAGAATTGGGAGATTGGACATAGGTGATAATGAAAGGCCAGTTGATAGGGATTATAGCCTTAGGGGAACGCCAGAGACCTCCTTGATCAAGTGGGAGAATTCAAGGAGAATCCCTTAGACAAATGGGACCCAAATTCTTTTTGGGGTAAGGGGCAAAGGTCTCGGCTTGGGCCCATACCCCATCAGGGAGACTTGGATATACTTGTTGACAGAAGTGAAGAAACCACAATATAGGGAGAGGTTGAAGGTTAAAGATAGAGGGTATGAGACTAAGTACATACAATCTGCTGGAGAAGATGAAAGGGAGGGTTTTATGGGTTCATGTAGAGGATTTGGCCTTGGGGAGGAGAAGGACCCTCTTCATCAGGGACTGGAGTAAAGGAAGAGCAATTGTAGGGAGGGGGAGGATGATATAAATAATTTCTGATACATAAGGAAGGGGAGAAGAGGGAGTTCATGGTGAGTGGTCTCTTTTCTCATATGAGGGGAAGTCCTCAGTTGACTGTGTGACAGTTAGGATAGTATAGTGCTGGTCCATCTCCCTTCCCCTCCCGCCCCCCCATCATTTCACACTTAAGCCTTGGGCACTTTTCATATCAG
>NW_020954619.1:46369801-46389386 GCF_900497805.2 Vombatus ursinus | reverse complement strand
GCCCCCCCATCATTTCACACTTAAGCCTTGGGCACTTTTCATATCAGCTAAAAATTTATGGGGAGGGCTGACCTGCAGTGTACAATTCTGCTGATGGGACAAAGTTCTAATCCATGTTATATCTGCTTTATATCTGCTTTGGTTAGGTCTGACCTTAAGAATGTGCACAAAAGGTCACATGGGCAGAGATTATTTGAGGATTACTAGAACCCCCAATCTTCTACTGAATCTTATCTCTCCTAGACTATCTTTACCTCATTCTGTCCCCTCAATTATCTGGATGGATGTATTAAAACAATAAATCCAAGAACTGGATATAGAAAGCCCAAGGTAAAGTATTTCCTCCTAAAGAAGACTGGATTGAGGTGAATGAATGAATGGATGAATGAAAAATCACTTATTAAGCACTTTCTATGTACAAAGTATTGTGCTGAATTCTTAGGTTACAAATAGAAAGAACAAGACTATTCTTGCTTTCAGGAAGTTCACATTCTAATTTGGGGGCAATAACCCATAAAAAAGAAAGGTCAGTTGCAGGGCAGATGGCAAAGCCCAGTATCCCCCAGACTAGACTAGAGGGGCAGATAGTGAAGTCCAGGAATTCTTAGGTTAAGTCAATAGGGCAGATGACAGTGCTGGGAGTCTACAGGGCGTAGAGGAAGGGCAGATGATAAGGCATGGTCATCTTCCATCTCATTGGAAGGAAAACACATGATTGGTGTGATTCCCACCTTATCCAAACCATGTGAAAAGTCACGCAGCTTGGTTGGATTCTAGGAGGCCTGGAACTAGGGGAAAGGGAAAAGAAAAGACAAGGGGAGAAACAGCCCTTGGGAGAGTAGGTCTTTCCTTCTCTTGGCTTTTCTGAATAGAATTCAAGCCACTGTTCAGTCACTAACTAGTTTTGGAACCTTGAAGAAATCTTTAAGCCTCCCTAAGTCCCAATTTCCTTCTCTGAAAAATGGCAATAATAAAACTTGTTCTAACTTCACAGGTTATTAAGGAATCATATGCAATGATATATGTAAAGGGCTTTATAAATTACTACATGAATGTGAGCTACAATTTCTTTTGAAAGAAGGAATTATGAGGGTAGTTTATGAATCCAGATAAATTATTGGAAATGCAACAGACCTTCGACATCATCTACAATAGTGTAATGCCCAATTATAGTTGAAGAAACTGAGTCTATAAAATGAGGGGCTAGGTTGGGTGAGGAACACTCACCTGCTGCTGGGGAAGGCTGAGTCTGGTGGACCTCTTGAGTTCGGAGGTTCTCAGCTGCAGAAGGGATAAAGCCAATTAGGGCACCAATAACAATAACAATTAGTATTTGCGCAATGCTTTCAGTTTTGCAAAGTGCTTTATATTTGTTTTCTCATTTTATCCTCTCAACAACTCTGTGGAGTAGGTGCTGTTATTATCCCAGTTTTACAGATGAGGAAGCTGTGGCTGATGAGATTAAGTGACTAGCCTGGGATCACACAGCTAGAAAGAGTCCGAGGCTAGACCTTCTGGATTCCAACTTGAGCGCTCTAGTTACTGTACCCACCACCTAGCTACCTGAGTGAGTCCTCTGGAGGGGAGGGCCACTAGATTGCCTAAGCAGGGGCAAATTGGCCTAGGTTGGAAAAAGGAAGTAGGTTAAAAGCTTCCACTTTAGTCAATATTGGGATCTAGGTGAGATAGAGGTACCCAATCTAAAAAAAAAAGTATTTAAAAGTAATAAAATGAAGGGCTTTTAGACTAAATTATCTCCAGTTCCCTCCTAGCTCTAGCAAGTCACTTGAACTCTCTAAGCCTCAATTTCCTCAATTGTAAAATGAGGATAATCATATGGCTAAGAGAAAAACCGCTCCCCAATACGTGTTCTCTTCCTCTATTAGAATGTAAGCTCTTTGGAGGCAGTGACTGCCTTCGTGCTTTTGTATTTGTATCCACAATGCTATATAACAAGCAATTAAAAAATGCTTTTTCATCCATCCATCCATCTCTCCTATGTATTACAATGCCTATTCCATTCACCTTAAAACATTTTATTTTAGCCTTGAAGTACATCAGGCAACACGTCTGAAAGAAACAATGTATTTCTCTTCTTTTTGACTTTCCACCAGAATCTTTCCAATCTATTCAGTTGAATTAAGCTGAATTCTGTGCTTCTCGGCTCCCCACCTCCCACAGCCTCTTTGCCCTTCCCAAGTTGCCCTTGTTTAGTACTACTAAGCTACTTGCTACCCAGCTGTGATTCACATTGATGAGAGTACGAGTGCCACTGTGGATTCCTTGGCTTTTCTGGAGAGTTTCACATCCAAACAGCCATGGGGTCATTATTCACAGCTGGCAGAATTTAGTATTTCAACATTTAAAAAAAAAGAAAAAAGAAAAATGAAAAAGACTATTTTGCTAAATAAACGAAATTGTCAATATGGTTGTTAATATAACAACTGGGCAATTTCCACTTGACTTATATTGGGCTGTGCCTAACTCACTCTTCATTTGCTGTCAAGGCACTCTCCTAATATAAGGTCACCATTGCTTATGGCATTCTATGAAAGTGCATTTGTTGGTGAAGAATAGAATAAAGTGTTAGAGCTGGAAGGGACTTGAGTTAGAGGAGTCAGAGTTAGAGGAGACCTTGGTCCATAGAGTGTCAGAGCTAAAACATGTTTAAGAACATAGAATTTCAGAGCTAAGCTAGAGAGGACAGGATAACACAGAACTCAACGTCAGAGCTCTTAAATAAGGGTATTGGACTAAATGGCTTTTGAGGTCCCCACCAGTCCCCTCTAGATCTCTGATCCCGTGGGCCCATGGAAAAAACTGGAGGGCATAGAACATAGAAAGTCAGAGACTGGCAGGGATGTTAGAACAGACTGTGCTGGGAGGATCTTAGATCATAGAACACAGTACTAGAGCCGAGAGGAATATTAGAAATCCAACACTCTTGTTTTACAAATTTAGGCTCGTGTCTTGACTTTCTTTCCTTACTAAACTTCTTGAAGACGTCTATGATGGATGCTTCTACTTTCCCACGTTCCCCGCTCCCCAATCTCCTCTACTCCTTGGAATCATATCCTCCCCCGCCCCCCATGACTCTTTTGAAGCTACTTTCAGGTTACCAAAGGCCGCTTAATCAGCAAAATCCAACGGCCTTTCTTTTTCAGTCCTATTTCAGCTTGACTCCTCTTAGCTTTTGGCACTGCTGACCATTTTCTTCCTGCTGTGTGTTGTCTCTTTCCTCAACATTAGAGAAGCCGTACTTTTAGTCAAAGTGGGTAAATAAGTCTCTGCCTCTTGGACCGGCACTCTGCTTCCTCCATACATTTGCCTGGGCTTTTGCCTTAGGCTAGAATTTTCTCCCTTCTCATCTCCATTGGTTCAATTCCTACCCATCCTTTAAAACTCAACTCAGATTTCGCCTCCTCTGTGAAAACTTCCCTGATCCCTCTTGATGGGTAATGACCTTGTCCTATGATTCAGGGAGCCCCGGATCTACAGGAACTGAGTTCAAGTGCCTCCATTTTCTCACGCGTAGAAGGAGGATTTTGGACTCTAGGATCGATAAAGACCTTTCTAGGTCTGAATCTTAAGATTCCTGTCACTTTATCAAAGATTTTGTTTCATATCTTTATTCATAGCTTTATGTCACAGCTGTCTGACTGGGTTTTATTGTTGCTGCTATTATTACTCCTCTATCAGACTGTAATCTCCTTAGTTTTCAACTGGCTGAACTACTTTGGGACTTTTCTGGCTGATTTCTCCACCAGGCCCCTGCATCTGGTACCCTCCTCAGCCCCCTTCTCTCCTCCTGGCTTTTTCAACTTCATTTTGAATTTTGCCTCTCACCTCGCCCCCATTAGATCGTAAGCTCCTTGAGGGCGGGGAGTGTCTTCCTTTTTTCATATTTGTATCTCCAGTGATTAACACAATGCTGGTACGTAGTAGGGACTTAATAAACATTTAATGACTATTGACTAATGTTCATGGGGGCAAAGTGATGTCTTGGTGTTTCTATTCTCCCTGCCCTTAACTGAGGGATACTTCATGTCATTTGCCTGGGGCAGACTTTGGCATACCTTCCCCAGGCATCAAAACGCTTAATTATTGCTCTGGGGAGGACTGATCATCTCACTCACAATGACACAGACCAATACTGGAAATCAGATAATTGAGTTCAGAGTTAAATCCAGATCTAAAACCAGATAATGATTTTGTATCTGGTAGGCACCTAATAAATATGTTTTATGCTTCCTTTGTTACAGAGGAGGAAACTGAAGGGAAAATGACTCCCCCCAAGACCATATAGCAAGTTAGTGATTGATTAGAGACCAGAACCCAGGTGTCCTAATTCCCAGACCGGTGTTTGTTTGTTTGTTTGTTTTTTTCCCAATCCAGAAATACTTCCCGTAAGTAGCAACCTGGGCATTGTTTTTTTATGAATAATAATAATATAATGTTTCTTCCCCTTCAAGTTTCCCAGCTATAGTCAGTGAAGTCTGAGCAGCCTCCTATTCAACACAGTCCAGATGATTTTGGAAATAGGAACACCTAGGGGCAGCTAGGTGGTTCAGTGGATAAAACACCAGCCCTAGAGTCAGGAAGGACCTGAGTTCAAATCTGGCCTCAGACACTTACTAGCTGTGTGACCCTGGCAAGTCACTTAATGACTCCCCCCCATTACCTCAAAAGAGAAAAGAAATAGGAAATACTTGTGGTGTTTTTTTCTTGAAAAGGTAGAAAAAAGAGAATACCAAATACCTGGGAGCACCAAATAAAACCTTTTGAAAGTATTGTTGCAGGCTTTTAATACAAGAAGGCTTTGAAGCATGGCTATATTCTGGGGGTGAGGGGTCAGTTATCATCACTCTCTTCAAGTCTTTGAAGGATTATCATGCAGAAAAGGGAATAAATGTCTTCTGCTTGGCTCCATAAGGCAAAATTGGGTGTATGGGTGAAAGCTGCACGAGACAGATTTCAGCACAACCTAAGCTAAAACTTCTCAACAATTCAATCTGTCTCAAGGTGGAATGCCTCTGCAGGGAGTAAGTCACCTTTCCGTGGATATCTTCATGCAGGGACTGGGTGACCACTATTCAGGTATGTTATGGAAAGGACTCCTAATTCGGGACGAGATGACCTTTGAGGGTCCTTTTAGCTCAGAGATGGCATGAATGGGACTCTGAAATTTGAGGCAACAAGATGGTGAAGTGGGCAAAGCACTGGCCTCAAGTCAGGAAGACCTGAGTTCAAATGTGATCTCAGACACTTCCTAGCTGTGTGATCCTGGACAAGTCTCTTAATTTCTGTTTGCCTCAGTTTCTTCAACTGTAAAATGGGAATATTAATAATACCTAACTCATAGGGTGGTTGTGAGGATCAGAAGAGAGAGTGCTTAGCATAGTGCCTGGCATATAGGAGGTGCTATATAAATGCTTATTCCCTCCTTCTTCCCCCTTCCCCCCATATAGACCCAGAAGACTTCATGATCCCATTATGTGTAGAGAACTATAAAAAATGTACTCTAGTAAACAGTTGTAGTAAGATTTACATTGTGCTTTATGGCCATTTTATAAGGTATTTTTCACAATTATCCTGCTGCAGAAGTGAGTTCAAGTATCCCCATTTGGTTGATGGAGAATCATCAATAAAGAAGTCGAGTTTTGCCCCATGTCATTCAGGTTTGGAGATTAAGGCCTTAGGTAAGAATCATCCAGAAGTTGGTCCCCAGTCCCAGGTCTCACCATTACTAAGGTGATAAAATGGCAAGAACACACAAAGTATTTATCTTCTTAGGTGGGTGATCTCAATGCCATCTCCAGTAATTTGAAAGGGTTTTGTGGAAGAGGGAAAAAAAACATTCCTCGTTGCTCCAAAAAGGGAGAAATGAGATCTCTGGGTGGAAGTTATGGGAATGAAGGCTTCAGTTCAGCATAGGAAAGCAATGCTTAGAGCCACATTCTGTCCAGAGACCGTGACTTTCTGATTCCTGGAAGTGTTCAAGCTGAGACTGAATAAGCATCTGATGCTGTGGTGGTGGAAGGCTGGACTTTTTTTTTCAATCCTTTAAATTTCAGAAGACTCCAATGAGAGGCTAATTTCTCCATTACCCACAGAATCAGAAAAGGAAATGCTCTTTACAGAATAGTCAGCTTCATAGAACACAGACTGCCAAGAGCTGGAAGGGACCTTTAGAATGCAGATCACCAAAACTCAGAGGAACCTTAGAACATAAGACAATGGGATGTCAGAGCTGGTAGGTACCTCAGAAATCATCCAGGCCAATTCATCAGAGGAGAAAACTGAAGCAGAGAAGGGAATTGATTTGTGCTAAGAGGCCTGGGCAGAGAGTAGCCAGGATTCAAACTTAGGCCCCTTGAATCTTCTATATTGCACCACATTTAAACCTACAATGTAGAGGAAAAAAATCAACCCCCAAACCTTACAAAACAGTCTATAAACCCTTAAGCCCCACTATAAGCCTAAAGGGATTCTATCTCCTTTTGTTTGATACCCAGTTGCCTACATTTTGTTGTGGTTATTATTGTTATTACTCTAATTGTTAATGATGGTGGGGTGGAGGCCCTTTGGAGTGGAGGTATTCTTAACCAAGCATTCCTTTTTCAAAGCACAAGTTGGCATGAGATCAAATGTTTATATCCAGTAAGATAGTTGGTTCTTGGTTGACTGCCTAGTTTAAGGGCCTGTAAGGAAACCATTACTTTTTTTCTCTGATTGGTAGAAGAAAGATTTCCATCCAAAGGGCAAGGCAGACCACAGAAATAAACACCTGGCCATATAGCCATTGACCAAGGACAGATTTAACAGTAAAAGTTTCTCAAGCTAAGAGCTGGGTACCACAGTGGAAAGTGTGCTGACTTTAGAGTAATCCCAGCTCTGCTACTTAGCAGCTGTGTGACCTTGGGAAATCATTTGATCTCTCTGGGCTTTCCTTTTCTCAGCTGTAAAATGGCTGGATTGGACTGAAAGACTTCTAAGGTCCCATCCAGTTCTAAATTTATGATCTCAGGAGTTACTAAGTTATTAGGAATTTCCATGTCCCAGATTCCCCTGGGGAAAGAGTATGTAAGCTTTTGACTTTAAAAATCATGATTTGAAAATCAATATTCAAAGATACAATAAACTGTCTTTTAGATTTCAGCTGCTTTTTGTTCCCCTTAGGTCACTGCAACCTTTGTCCTTCATCTTGGTTTCTTAAGTTGCTGAAAAAGCTGTGATCTCCACATAAGCATTTATTCAACAACTTAACTCAAGCCAGAAAGATGAAGTACCCTGGTATAATAGAGAGAACACTGGATTTGGTACAAAGTTCAAAACCAAGCCCAGCCACTTATGACCCTGGTGACCCTGAGAAATTGATATTACCTCACTGGGCCTCAATTTCCCTTGTCATTTATCAGGTAAGTTTGACATTTAAGTTCACAGCCAGCTCTAAATTCTGTGCTGCTATTTGAATCAGTGGTCAGGTTCTCATAGGAGTTCTTAACCTGGAGGTCTGTAAACTTCTTTTTTTTTTAATATTTTGATAATTGTATATTAATATGGGCAAGTTAGTGGCACAATGGATAGAGCACCAGGTCTGGAGTTAGGCTTCTTCCTGTGTTCAAATTTGACCTCAGATATTTACTTGCTGTGTGACCCTAGACAAGTCACTTAACCCTATTTGTCTCGGTTCCTTATCTGTAAAATAAGCTGGAGAAGGAAATAGCAAGAAGGAAATAGCATTCCATTTTCTTTGCGAGGAAAACCCCAAATGGGGTCACAAAGAGTCAGACACGACTGAAACAGGTGAACAACAGCAATATTAATATAATTGATTTCTTTTGTAATCCTATGCATTTTGTTTTATGCATTTAAAGAACTGATTCTGAGAAAAGATCTGTAGGCTTCACCAGACTGCCAAAGCGGGGAGGCATGACACAAAAAGGCTTAAGAACTCTTGTAATCTCAAGGATGAAACAATGTAAATTCATAGTGTCGTATGAACAAAACATAGTGGAAAGAGGGTTGTCTCTAGAATCAGTAACAGTGATTTAAAATTCTGCCTCCGATTCTTGTTACCAGTGTGACTTTGGTCAAGTAACTTAACATCTTGGACCTCAGTTTCCTCATCTGTAAAATGAGAGTTTTAGGTTAGATGGTCTTTGGAGTTGCTCAGAGCTCTAGATCTGTGATCCTCTGATTAGCACACCTCCCAAATCTATGTTGCTTAGCATACAATTTCTTCCCTGTGAACTTCCTAACTCTGTGAGTGAGACATTCAAGAACCCTAGGATGTAGGCCCTTCTTTCAAAGGAATTTGCTTTGAAAATGGCCTGCAAGTAATGATTTACTAGGCATTCATTCTTGAGCTATTTTTCTTTTTAATTGTCGGGCGCAGCTACAGGGACACTTTCAAATTTTACTTTTAAATTAAAAGAGAATTCCTTGTTCTTAACATGGGCCACAGATTTCATATTCATTCCAATTTACAGAGTGAGGTTACCAAAATATCTTTTAGAAAGGTGGAATTTATGAGAATATCAACAGGATTTATGCTCTTGGTCCCAGGAATATGGAATGTTTTTTATGTGCATGTACGTGACATAGGTTTGCAAAGTTAAAAAATATTTGCTTTGTTTCATCCAAAAAATGATAGATTCTTCCCCTCCTACACTCATATTTTTATATATTTTTTAAAACCATAAAATTGCAAACAGACCCAAGGAGGGAAAACTCTGCGGCAATATGGCTATATGTCTGCTAGTTAACCTTGGCCACAAAAATTGATCTGTGGGAATTTCTTGCAGTGTAACACACTCCATCCAAATCCATAGTTATTACTGTAAACCTATTAGTGCCACCTGGGTTTGCATATCTGCAGTGCTGTCCAAGAGAAGACAGATTAGTTCCATCATATGCTTTGCCAGAGGGGTGGACTCACCAGGGAGCCTCCCCTAAGGGAGAAAGAGGGCTCTAGCCCTTTAATGAGAATCTAGTGCTTTTATAATAGTGTTTGGTGGCCTAGAGATTTTCTGTCAAGTCATTTCAAATTAAATTGGCAGTCTGGCTCTGGCTGAGTTTAGCCTATATGAATTTTGTTGTTCCATATATTATAAGCAGGAAGCCAATTCTCATACCAATGTGGTAAAACTTATTAGGCATGGGCTCTTCAATAGAAGACTATGGCCCAGAGAGGTCACCCATTGCCTAGCTTTGTGGGATAATTGGAAAAGCCATCACCTGGAGGGAATATTTTTAGGGAGAAAGCAAGGATTTTGTGTGGGGGTTAAAAATACAAAAAACCCACAAACACCAATTCTCCTGTGTTTACAGGGAAAGCTTGAGAAAACACATAGCACTCTACTTGGTTTCAGATGTTGGCTTTAATTGGCTTTTGCAAATGGACGCCTTCTAGATAGTCACCTCAAGGCATATATGGAGTCCCAGGTCTGAGGAAGAATGTGTCTCTGAGGAGTCTTCATTTGTAATCTTAGCCAAGATGGGATTCATCCAAGTTTGATGGAGCCAGTCTGCTTTTCACCTGAGGAGACAGATGGATCCTTGTCAAGGGCATCTTCAGGGAGGGGAACGAAATTATTTCATTTCAAGAGGGCTCACCTGTATGCATCTCTGTGCTCCCCAATTATTCCCCTTTACTCCAAGAACCAGGCTGACTGAACCTACCAGAAGTGGTCTAGAATCTTGAACAACCAATATTTCTGGACTGATTGCTTTGTGCATGTAGACACCTTTCTAGATATGGTGCGATCCTTCTGGAAATCCAAAAAGAGGTATCTTTCTAAGTGAGACTTTGTTTGGATTTGGAGTTTAACAACTAACCTTCATTTTATCCCGGAGAAGGAAAAACTTAGAGAAAGGATGTTGTTAGGTTGTTTCAGTTGTGTCTGATTCTTTGTTACCCCATTTGGGTTGTTGTTTTGTTTTGTTTTGTTTTTTTTGGCAGAGTCACTGGAATGGTTTGCCGTTTTCTTCTCCAACTCATTATACAGATGAGGAAACTGAAGTAAACAAGATTGAGTGACTTGCCCAGGGTCACACAGATAGTAAATGTCTGAGGCTGGATTTGAACTCAGGTCTTCCTGACTCCAGGCCTGGCACTCTATCCACTGAACCACCTGGCTGCCTCAGAGACATGATAAAGGTCTTTAAATATTCTTGCATGGGGGAAATGGAGCAGATTTATTATGTATATCATCTGAAGATAGAACTAGGTCTGAACGGATGAGAAGTTACAGTCAGTCAGATTTTGGCTCAATAAAAGGAATAATTTCTTATAATTAAAGCTCTAAAAAAAGCCCCAAAACAATGGCCATAGTGAATTCATAGGACCGTTGATTTAGAACTGGAAGGTACTTGAAAGGCCATCTAGTCCAACCACCTCATTTTTATAGAAGAGAAAACTGAAGCTGATAGATATTAAGTGACTTGCCCAGGGTCATATGACTAATAAGTGTCAGAAGGCAGATCTGAACTCAGATCTTCCTGAGTCCAAGCCTTAACATCCTTTCTGCCAAACCATGTAGCTGCCTCAACTTTTCAATGGAAGTATTGAAACAGAGACTGGAAGATTTCCTGTCGGGGATATTGTAGTGGGGATTCCTGCCCTGAGTGGGAAGGTCCTTTGATGTCTGATGGCCAGTCCCATGACTGCTGGCAGAAGTGCATGATGGGTACAATAGGGACGGCTTTAAAAGCAAGGCAGTTGGGCGTAGTGGAAAGAGCCCTGGCTCTGGAGTTCAAATTCTGCCACTGTTGCTTATGACACTTCAGACAAGTCATTTAGGCTCTTTGGGCAGCTAGGTGGTACAGTGGATAGAGCACTGAGTCTAGAGTCAGGAAGACCTGAGTTCAAATATGACCTCTGATACTTATTAACTGTGTGACCCTGGACAAGTCATATAACCTCTGTCTGCCTCAGTTTCCTCAGCTATAAAATGGGGGTAACAACAGCACCTACCTCCCAGGGTTGTTGGAAATGAGATAAGATCTGTAGTCCTTAGCACAGTGCCTGGCACATAGTAGGTGCGTAATAAAAGCTTGTTCCCTTTCCTCCTGCCTCTCCCCATGCTTTTTCCTCTGTGGAATAAAGGAGGTGAATTACTACATAATTTCTTGCAGTCCTTTCCAGCTGTGTAGATCTATGATCCTAGGCTATTCTCAAGGCCATAGCACCTACTGCCCCAGGGACATCTTTTGATCACAGCTTCCTCCTGTGGGAGTGGACTTGCTACTTCCCAAGTGATAAATGACACTGATCCACTCAAGTATTTGATAACCACAGGACCCATTCCTCCCAGCTGCCATGCCTAAATAGCAAACAATCATTGGAGCACAGGAGGAGCATTTATAAAGAATATTCCCAGGGGCCCTGGCCTGTTCACCCCTACTGCCCAAGCCACATTCACACAAGCCTTCCCTGGAGTCTCCCTCCCTCCGTAATCAATCATAGCTCACGTTTTTGTAGTCCTCTGATGCTTCACAGTATTTATGTTTCATAAAACTCACACAACCCACTGTCAGATAGAAAGGTCAAGTATTCTCATTCTCACTTTAACAGATGAAGAAACTGAGACTCAGAGAGATTAAGGGAATTATCTCAAGTCATAGAGCTAGTAAATGTCAGAACTGAGATTTGAACTCAGGTCTCTCCTAATGCCAGGTGTGGTTTTTTTCCTACTATGCCAGCCTCACACATGACCTCTTGACGAATCTAGAGAAAAAATGGTCTGCTTTTTCCAAAATATATATAGTAATAGCAGATGTTTCATCTCTTCCCTTAAGTCAGAAGTACTTAACCTAAGGTCTATTTTAAATATTTTAATAACTTTATTTCTATAAATTGGTTTCCTTTGTATTCCTGTGTATTTTATTTATGCATTCGAACACATTATTCTGAAGTGTCTATAGGCTTCATTGAACTGCCTAAGGGGTCCATGATACATACAAAAAAATTAAGAACCATTGCTTAACTACTGTGATTGCTGGGGCCCCAGGTGGAAATGCTGATGCTGCCAGCCATTCCTCATACAATGATGCCCAGTGATCCCAGCTGGGCAGCAGCAAACTTGGAAAGACTACAGGGTTCCCAATGCTTGGTTGCCTCCAATCAGCTCCTGTCTCCTTTCTATGCAGACACACTACAACCACATCACACAGTCACACTCACACTCACACGCACACAAACAGTATATATACACCCCCACACAGATGAAGGCTATATCCCTCATTCTTCTTCCCTCCACAATGATTACCTCCCCCTCCACTGTCCTGTCAGAAACTGGCATAAGAAAATGAAGAAACCCAGGACATCTCAGTATCTCCGCAATGTGCCAACATGTCCAGAGGCACTGGCTGAGTTATACTCATCTCTGATGCACTTTATCTATGGTGACCCAGTATCTCCATCTCACGTTCTATAAATACTGTAATATCAAAGGGGTGACAAGATAACTTAGGAGGTAGTCTCTCCATATATTCATGTCCATATTTGTCAGTAATTTGCAGTCAATTCATAAGATTAGACTTGGCAGAGACCTTTGAGGTTGCATAGGTCACTGCCTCTCATTTCATAAAGGAGACAAAGTGAGGCCTAAAAGAGTTGATGAGGATTGCCTATATTCATGGAGGTATTAAGTGCCAGACCCAGGATTCCAGCCTAGGTCCTCTGACTCCTTATTAGCCAATGGTCTTTCCATTGTACTGGCCTGCCACTAAATAAAGTTTTCTCCTGGTCACTGACTTTGTGTGGCTTAGGGATGAAACCTGGGTTCTGAAGGCTAGGCCATTTCAGGAGGCCCCACCAAACTAGGATGGTTCTGAGTAAGGTCCCAGTGATCTACTCTCGGTTTGCTTAGCTATGTTCAGAGAGGCTCGGCACTAGAAAGTTAGACATTTTACTTATTGTGTGACTGTGGGACAGTCACCTTACCTCCCTAGACCCTGATTTTCTCATCTGTAAAATAAGGGGCTATCTCTAAGCTCCCTTCCAGCTCTAAAATCTTAGAATTCAATTTGAAGGAGAAACTAATATCTCAGAGTGACTTAACCAACCATGTCTCATTCTTCAAACTTCACCACCATTTCTCATCTGCCTCCTCACCCCACTCCTGCAGGTTCCTTCTACCATTGTGGGGAGTTCTTCCTGTGTCCTCCATTTTGCAGCAGGGCCCAGACCAGCCATCTCTTACTTTCCAGATTTTAGCACCATGCCCCTGCACAGGTATCTCCCTCCTTTCCCCCCTTTGCTCTTCAGCTCCCTTTTATGTGCTACCTTCTCCCGTTAGAATGTAAGCTCCTTGAGGGTAGGGACCATGTTCCTTTTTTCCTTATATTTGTAACCTGGTATCTGGCAAATGTTAAACACTTAATAAATTCTTGTGACTGACTGAAGAGGCAAAAATGAATTGTCCTGTCCCTCTGAAGTATTTTGTTGTTTGCAGAACTGTCCAAGGGGTTGGGGTAAGGAATGTAGATGAAAATCATAGGATGAGAAAATCTGATTTAGGTACATTTGTTAATCCCTTATTTAGAGCCTGCACTAAATTTATACACATAAATTTACTCAATTTCTGGATTTAGTATGATTATTTCCTCCCACTTAACAACTAAGTGTAAAATTAAAAGTGAAAAAAAAAAGCCCAACCCCATTACCCAGGATCTGTCTCCTCATGGTGGGAGCACCATATGTCAGGCTAGTCAAACAAAGTCCCAAAAAAATTTTAAAATCAGGAACCTTTAGGCATTTGAACTGGGGGTGGGGAGAGGAATGAAAACTGATTGCTCAGACCTTTTTTTCCTTTCTTTTGTTTTAATTTCTCTCTCACGCTAGTCATTTGGAGGCATGTTTTCCAGACAATACACTAGATGATAAGGTCATATTTCTATAATGCATCAGAGCAATGGGCTTCACACCAAACCGAGAGAAATTATATATAAATTTGGAGGAAAAAAGGAAGAAGCCAACATGTAGACACTGGTTTCAGAGGACACAGATACATATTTATAATCATCAGAGGAAGTACCATGATATTTTAAAATTTATTATGCTGTTTGGTAAATCCATTTTCATGGCCCTCATTAAGACTAGAGATGGCAGATTTCAGAACAAGGCCAGCGTTTAGTAATGAACAAAAACCACCATCTCAATCCCGAGTGACACTTCTAAACACTTGGCGGTACAAGGGCTTCTTTGGAGTAAGATTAAGTTAATGGAAGCATTTGGGTAACATCTGCATGACTCTTCAGCCTCTGTAGGCCAACTTGAACTGCAGCGAAACGGGATGGAAGATTTCTCTGATTATCACTTAAGAACCCAGTTGGCTGGAGTCCCCCTTTTTAAGTACCATTCAGAATAATGCATAGTATCAAGAGAGAGCCTTTCTAAACAAAACACATTAGTGATGGGGAACAGAGAGATCCCTGCAGACCCATCCTAGTGGGTAATAAGAATCAGATTGTTAAATCATGGCAACATCATTATTTACCGAAGCAAAAGCTGTTTTCCTACCCAGTATTGGATAAAACTTTAACATTTTTGTAGGCTCATGATGATGGCTGAATCCTAGGATTATGGATTCAGAGGTAGAAGGGGGTCTTAGAGGTCATATATTCCAACCACTTCATTTTGCAGATGAGGAAACTATGGCCCGAGGATTTGAAGTGATTTGCTCAAAGTAGTAAGTAACTATGATTCAGATTCATGTTTTCTGGCTTCAAATCTAGAGCTCTTTTACTATGCCACACTCGTCTAAAACATTATCCTGACCTTACAAAGAGCTATGACCCAGGTGGAAGCTTGCAAGTGAAGAGGTAGGGAAGAGAGTGAGGGATGATAAATGGAGAAGGTTGATCTACTTACCTTCCATATCATTCACCCTAGCTTCTAGTCCCTTTTCCTCACAAAAAAGGATAAGAGTTTCAGTTTAATTATTATTCACAAATCAGCAGTCTGTCCAAATAGGGAAACCAACAGTTTAACAAGAACATGAGTTTCACTTATGAAGTATTAAATCAGCTCGGCATGACAGGATTAGGAGTCATGTGCAGGGGAGGGTAGGGAATCATTGTGCCCTATGCCCTACTTTCATGAGATTCTATTAAGCCCTCCCATAATAAGGAGCAAATGCTCAAATACCTCAAAACTCGGGAGGAAACTGAAATATTTTGTGAGGGACAATGGTTTTAAAATAATATAATATGTCTTTAGAGGGATGGCACATGTGTGTGTGTGTGTGTGTGTGTGTGTGTGTGTGTGTGTATGTGTGAAAGAGAGAGAGAAAGAGAGAGACTCCGAGACAGATTGTTTTTCCTTTTAAATTTGGTTCCCCTCATTTCTTCCTTAGTTTTAAACCTTGAACTAAAAAGCTCAGACTTGTTTTGCTTGAGTCAGTGGGCTCTGTCTCATTCCCATACTCCTCCCCTCCCCCCACAATTCTTAAACTAGACATTTGGATGAAGCCAGAGAGTGATTTCCACAGAATGAGCATTAGGCCTATGGATTCCCCTCTTGGTAATAGGTTAGACTGGACTATAGCAATGAGTAATTAAGAATTGATGTTTGGATCAAGGAGAAGCCATCTTCTCACAAGGTGGTAAAGCTATGATGGGACCTAATTCTCCAAATAAACTGGCTTAATGACATCCTTTCAAAACCCAATATTTGAGCTGCTGCTATTCTCTGATTAATGCTGTGCCTAAAGTGGCATTAACTTTCTTGTTTGCTATTTCCTATTGGTGACTCATATTCAGCTTGAAGTCCACTGAAAACTCTGGATTTATTTCAGAAAGATTTGTTTTCTGGTCATGCCTCCCCACTCTTGACTTGTAAGGTTGATTTTTTTTTTAACACAAGTGTAACACTTTACGTTAATCCTTATATTTCATCTTGGTGATTTGTCCCAATGTTCTAGCTTGCTAAGTCTTTTTGGGTCCAAGATATTAGCTATTTCTCCTAGTTTTGGAGAAACTGCACACCTGCAAATGTGACAAATGTGCTCTGTATGCCTTTATCCAAGTCATTGATGAAAATAACAAACAGCAGAGGTACAATAGCACAGATCCTGATGGCAGTCCACAGGAGTCCTCCTTTCAGACTGGCATCAAACTTGGTCTATTCTTTGGGTTCATCCCTTTAACTAGTTTTGAATCTACCTTGTCCCCAAGAATAGTATGAAAGACTTTGCCAAATGCTTTGCTAAAATTTAAACTGTATTCTAATATCCCCCTGAACTTCCAGTGTAGTAACCCTGTCAAAAAAGACAATGATGTTAATCTGGCATGAAATTCTATTGAGGAGATGATGCTAGCTCTTTGGAATCACCTCTTTTTTCTTCTTCTAGATATCCACTAGCCTTTAATTGCATATTCTAGAATTAGAAACCACATTCTTATTCTGGAAGTGAGCATCTCTCTCTCTTTTTTTTCCCCTAGCAAAGCCTAAAGCTATTACTTCCTCTTTAATTCTTTTAGCTGGCCATATTGAGGAGAACAGATTAAAATAGGTGTCAAGACTTCTTATTCAGATCACATTTTTTTCCTCTGGAAAAAAAAATCTCTTCCTTGGGAAGAAGAAAAAATGAAAACAAACAGCATTTTCCAAGATCCATGAGCTGAAAAGGATCTCAGAGGTTATCTAGTATGACCCCCTAATTTTGAAGAAGAGGTCTGGAGAGTTTATGACTTGCCCAAGTCACATCAATAGCAAGTGGTAGAAAAGAGATTTTAACTCATCCCTTGTGATTTCACATCTACCACATCATCCACTGTTACCACATTGCCTCTGGAACTGAAGCATGATAAATGACCTGCCATAATAATCCTACAGCTACATGTGTCATGGTGTAGAGGTAAGCTTGGATTCTTAAAGGCACAGGCTCTATCTAACTAGTCCTACCAAGATGGAAGATCCAACTGATGAACTCTCTGTTGTCTGAGGCTGTCTGCAGACCAGCGTAACTTAGCTGGGAGCAGCTCACCACCAAGATGACCACAGGGTCACAATCTTTTGAGTCACAGCAACTTTCAAAGGCATTCTCCTTAAATCACAGAGGGATTATGCTTTACGTCAGTATGGGGAGGGGATACCAACAGAACCATAGATCTTTGAAGTCTTGAAGTGTGAGGAGCTAAAGTTGGATGTGAAGAATAATTTCCCAATGTAAAGGTTGTTAAATACTGGAATGGTTTCCCTGAGGGAGATTATGTAATCTTCTCCGTAGGTGTTTAAAAATAGGATGGATCCTGATTTGCCTAGGCTAGCTTCCATGTGGTCCTGCCTGGAGGTGTGGGACTAGACTTCCATGACCTCTTGGCTTTCTTCCTCCTCTGTGAAATGCGGGTAATAATTCTTGCCTTCCTCACAGGGGTTTTGCGAGCATGTGAATCACTGAGAAGATGTAAACTGCTATTATAAGAGTTGTAATTATAATCATTACTGCTAATACACCACTGGGCTTGACTCTCAGAGAGTTCACAGGGAATATGAGGATAAACTGAACTGAGACAAGAGCCATGAACTCTCCCAGCCAGGCAATTAACATCACCTTGGGGTGAGAGAACACCTTTCTTCTAGGAGTCTCAGGTTTATGTGCTCTATGGTCCAGGGCTTCTATTGAAAAGGATTTCACAAGATCTTGGGGGGCAGCCTTCTCTTTTGATCATGGACGAGGGACATTGTCTAGGAAGCATTCTTTAAGTTCAGAGGGAAATGCTATCTCTTTCTATGGCGTGTGGGAAGGACACTGCTCTGATTCCCAGTACGTCCCTCGGATGCAGGGAGAGACCAATGTGTTTTCAGGGGAAAGAGACAGAAGGAAGGTGGCCAAGTGACAAATTCAAGATAATCCAACTCTGTAATGGCAGGATCAGAAAACAGATGATGGCAAATAGGATGGAATTGAAGATCAGAAATAGGATCTGACAGTGTGGTCTTGTGGAAAGAGAGTTTGTTTAGGAATCAGAAGATTTGGGTTCAAATCCTGGATGTTCTGATATTTACCTATGGGATTTCAGGCCTTCAGTTTCTTTTTTGCCAGATAAGGAAGTTGGACTCTAAGGGCTATGATCTAGGATCCCTAGTTTTTGTAACAAGGCCACTTCCCACAGGACTACCATTTTCTGATAAAATATGAATTTCAAACCTTGGTAATACATGATCAGTAATAATAATCATAATCCATAATTGCTAACATTTATATAGTGCTTACTGTGTGCCAGGCACTGTGCTAAGTGCTTTACAATTATTATCTTATTTGATCGTCACAACAACCCTGGGAACTAGGTACTATTATTATCTCCATTTTCCAGATGAGGAAATAGGCAAACTGAAGTTAAGTGACTTGCACAGGGTTGCACAGGCCTAGTAGGGTCTGAGGCTGTATTTGAACTCAAGTCTTCCTGTTTCTAGGTCCAGTGTTCTATCCTCTGTGCCACCTAGCTGCCAAAATAATGAGCTCACATTTTTACAGTGCTTCAAGGTTGAAAAAGTACATTCTTCACAACCACCTTATGAGAGAGCTAGCACACATATTATCCCCATCATAGGGATGAGGAGACTGAGGTTCAGGGAGATTAAGTGACTTGTCCATTGTCATACAACTGGTGAGTATTAGACCCAGGACACAAACCCAAGTGTCCTCATTCTGAATCCAATGCTACCCTTCTACCTTTATGTACATAGAATCAAAGAATCTTGGCATTGGAAGGACCTTAGAGATCACTCATGACAAAGACCCACTTAATGCAATCATTGCTTTGAAATATGTTCATTCAGCCTCTGCTTGAATAGTTTCAGGTCAATACTACATAACTACTTCAATACTACATAACATAACAATAGTACATAATGACTTCACACAATAGCCCATTGCTATGAGCACATAATGGACACAATAGATCCTTATTGATCGACTGATTTGAACTGCCCTGATTTATTAGTAAATTCTTCCTTGTAATAAACCAAAAAGATGAGAGGAAGGGTGCTTACATGGCAGGTCGTGGACTGTGGAAATTGGCAATAGCCCTATTGTTACTCATTGTGGGAGAGAATGAGACAAACGAATCCCTAAGACGGAAGCAGGTGAGTTGCTAATCCTATCAGTGGAAGGAGTTTCTACACTAGAAGCTGCTTAGATGGATGAAATCACCAATCTGAACCAAATTCGAGTTCCAAAGCAACCTCCCTGTAACTGTCACCATTAGTCATAGTTCTGCATTTTAGAGTTGGCATGAACTTGCTTACAAGTCATCTAGCCCAGTGTCTTCCCTTCCCCATCTTATAGATGAGGACAGTGAGGCCCTAAGAGGTGAATTAATTTTCTCAAGGATCATATAGTTTAATCAGCTCAAGTTCTGTTTCTTTTAGCATCTCAGTAAGAAAACACACAAAGCTCACTGACTGTAATCAGTAGGAAGACAAACCACATGATATGAAACATGAAGATACCCATGAAAAACTTCTGCGAGGGAAGGTGGGGCAGGAGGGACTTGCTAAATGGTCTGTAGGCTTTCATCTGAAGCTGGTTTTGTGTTTGTTTGTTTCTACACCAGCCATAGCTAGAAGAATGCA